>NW_027273861.1:5027500-5112500 GCF_046630095.1 Trachinotus anak | reverse complement strand
AGATTATCTGTGTGTAAAAAGAGTAATGACAAAAATAACACAAGTAGACCATGTCATTTGAGTGTGTCTTATTCTCAGTAAGCACCACACCTTCTCTGCATTATTTTAAATGGTAGTGGGCTGAATGAACACTTGTGGTTAATTATATCACACTGCATTTGATACCATGTAAATTAAAATAATTCAACACTGAGGATCTAATTTGGGCGTTTCTATGAACCGTTTCCATTTCACAAGAGCTGAAAGGCTTATTTTGCCACCACCTGACATCTATTTCAGGTCCAGATCATGCTATCATTTTGTGCTCTATAAGCAAAAGTGCTCATTTTCTATATATATATATATATATATATATATATATATATATATATATATATACACATATATAACAAATGATGCTCAAATCAAAGCTAAAACCATAGGTCCTACCACTCAAACCTGACCTGACCAGTTTGGGGTTTTAACTGCTCAAGGTTGGCAGATCATCACCTGTACTGTAACAGGTGACTAACAGCACAGATCACATGTAATTCTGCATTATGTAATTTCCTGAAAGTCTGTACATATTCTCATCTCCCTCCCACCACTGCACTTTGTCCCTCTTACAATGCTTATTGTCCTCTGATACTGTTCTTTCCCTTTTTACGCTTTGCATGGTGAGGGTGTTGGATGAATGGATAGACATGACATTTCATTTAGCACTATGCAATTTGAGCAGGACGTACAGGGCGGAGGGAATTACATGTTTTATTGCACCGGTATTTATTTCTAATTTGGCCATAGGTGAGTCAGGATTCAAATATTTTTGCCATTACAACAAAAACATGCTGCAATCCACTGTAATCACCCCAAACGAGCACAACCAGACCAACAAACCTGTATTTTCACTATGATTTAATCGCTACATGTTAGTGGTGGAAGCTCAGTGTATGATCCACCGGGTGGAAAGAAACACAAAAATCAGAACCGTCTGTGACAAAGTTCTATCTTTACTGATTTTTGTTCCTGTCAGTGTCTTCATTTATGTCATCTCTCTTTTCCAGTTCAGTTTTGCATTGTGAGCAGACAACGACTGCAGTAACTGAGGAAACACTCCACGCTACAACTCCTCCTCATGGGGATTGCAGTCTACAACATCTCCGCCACCTCAGCCAGGGTGAGCTGGCCATCATTCCCCGGTTGCCTGGACACCTTCTACAGCGTCATGTACGACCCCAACTGGAACAGCCTGCTCATGGGCTACAAGCGCAAGAGCTTCTTGCACGAGGAACGCATCCCCGTCAGTCAGACCAGCACACACCTGGCCAACCTCCTCCCCCAGACCGCCTACTTCTTGTGTGTGACGTGTCAGGCCGCCAATCCGGTGCGGGACCAGTGCCAGGTGTTCAGCACTCTGAGTGAGAGCAGCCAAGGTCAAGACAGAGCAGGCTGGGAGCTCGCCATGGGCGTCTGGCTGACCTGCTGCATCTTGCTCCTGGTCATCGCCGGCATCCTGTTGTGGGGGTGTCTTCACACCATCTGCTCCCTCCAAAGCCAGGCCACAGACGGCTGCCCGGTGGTGACCAACTCAACCCTCCAAGACATGTCCGCATCCGGATGCCTCTACACACCCCAAAGCAGCGAGGATAGCACCAAACACGCTGCCATCCCACAACCCCCCCTCCTCTCAGCGCAGACCACTGGCCGCATAATTACCCAAGACCATGAGCTGAGGACGCTCACTAAGCTGTCTGGCAGCGAGCCAGCGTGAATCAACTGGATTGAGGTCATCACAGCATTGTTCTGCCCGGACTGAATTGTCACTGAGTATTTTCATCCACCTATGAAATCCTATTCAAGAGAAATAAAAATATTTTCACGGGAACCATTTAAAACAAAACATTAATAAATAAAATATCCGTGATAAATGTTCTGAAAACACATGAAATAATAATGAATCCTGTCTAATTATCATATATTAAATATTGTTCCACTGAATGTTCCTCTTACAGTTCATGAAGGACTTTTTGATCTCAATGTTTTTCTAAGATACATTTAGATCTTTGCATAAAAACAGCCACATTTTTTTCCATTTGTTTTGCACATTTTTTAGGAGATTTCACACAGTTGTCCATAATTATGCTTTTCCACTTGTATTCTATTGGTGTTTCTTACTGATGTGTAGTGAATGTTTGACTTCAATGTGTGGACGTAAGAAGTCAGTCATGTCCTGTCAGAAATCAATAAAAAAAACCTTCCATTCATGGAATCCAATAACAAAGAATGAAAGGTTCTTTCTCTCTCTCTCTCTCTGTGGGCGATGAATTAAAAAAAAAAAAAGTACTGACCTTTGACCCATACAGATACTGGGGCTGAGCATTGGGTGGCTTGTCCCTCTGGAACTCTTGAGAGAAGGGCAGGACAGTACGCACAAACCTGAACACACAGATTATTCAAACATGTATTTGTACCATCACTACTATCAGGATATAATATGCACAATAAAGAGCAGCAGGAGGCTAAAAGAAGAAGAAAAAAAAACAACAACACACACAACAACACGTCTGTCCTCTTTTCTCAGTCCTCCTGAAGATAACCTTGAAGGAGTGCTGCATTGCAGAAACACCTTTATCGTCTGAGACATAAGTATAGCAATAAAATATGAATAAACCCAACATGGAAAATTCAAACAAGTTCAGTTGCAGACTGTATGGAGGGTGTTACTGTTTATTTTAAAGACCCCTGCTGAGAATGCATTAACGTTAATGAATAATCACATAACCAATTATAAGATGATTTTTCCTGGTTCCAGCTTCTCACAAGTGAATATTTGCTGGTTTTCTTAGTCTCCTATGATCATAAACTCCTTGGTTTTTAGATTGTTGGTCAGGCCATTTGTGTTAAATTGTGATGAGCGAACACCAAACCATCAAACTGGTTGCTAAATAATCTGAAGTTTGATGTGTGCTGATAAGTTTGAAGCCACTTGCCAAAACACAACTCGATTTAGGAATATACAGTATACACTCATAATTATTAAGTAAAATCATCATCATCATCAAATCATTAAGGGTTTTAAAGCTAGATTTTTACACACTGTCTCTCTACAACACCAGAGTTATAAGCCTTAGGTGATAAGGCATGTGTTTTACTGTATACTGGTGCAAATGTCAAAACAAATTTGAAACATATTAATATTGAGTGAAACTGGGTCTTTTGGGGCCCCTGGAGGTCTGGGTCCACAAAGCAGGTTCCCACTTTGCCCAGATGGTAATCCTGCCTGGCTGCTACTGATTTAGTTGTATGCATTTACATTTACATTTATGCGTTTGATCTGATCCAGAGTAGGTAATTCATTGCTGATGATGTCGCTGTGTGCCACCTGAGTATTAAGTAATTAATGATTGATGTAGCTACCACTTGACCATTAATCATGATTGCAGCATGTTGGCAGGAACCCGTGTTTTGAAAACTAATTGGCTTGATGGGGGTTTTTTTCGCTTATTTTTCTCTTTTAAACAAATGTCAGTGTTAATTAGCTAAGTAGTTTACCACCAGAAGGGAACTCCAGAAAGGAAAGGTATAGTACTGACCAGAGCAGTGGACTGTAACTCAGACAGTGACCCACCTGTTGGTAGAACCATTGTAGCAATAGTTAGGGAGGAAGTCATAGTTGAGCTCCCAGAAGACGTGCAGTGTTATGCGGCCGTAGGGGGCCGACACATTGTGGTTGGCCTCCCGGAACATGGCATCCAGGCTGTCCAGGGTCAAAAACTTACTGAGGAGCTTGTGTGTCATGCGGTTGATATCCAGAAGACCTTCCAGTTCCTTTAACCAAGCAATACACAGAAAAACAGTCCATTCCTGCACACTCACACAGTGTACCTCCTCTCACATCAGTCCAAGGACAAACTAGATAAGACTAGATCATAAAAAGCTTACTTCTGCCTCTGGAAACACAAACCAAGAAGCAAGTAATAAGAGCAAACACAAAAATACCCAGAAAGAAAAAGGAGAACTTTATTTATTCACAAAGATTGAAATCAACTTACCATGATTGAGGTGAGGTCCTCACTCTCAAAGCGATTGATGGCCAGCTCCAGAGACTTTGAAAGGGCAGCAGAGACCCTCTGAGTGATAAGCCTGTTCAGATCAATGGAGCGGCCTAGGAGCTAAGGTTCACAACCCATTAGTACAAGAGGCACAACATGAAGGTGGCAGTGCCGAATGCAAGATTGGTACAGTATATACCTGGACGTGGCGCTGCTTCAGCAGAGTCTCGTAGCGGTTGGAGGCAGGCCAGGGAATATTGGCCCCTTGGTTCTTGCAGTCAGCTCTCAGACGTTTGTCAAGCAGAAGACTGAGGGATTTGAAGGAAGAGTAAAGTTAACTGTAAGTGTTTTCATGAAAGTGTGAATCCACATTTTTAAAAGACTCTCTTCTGGAGGCTAGTACATTACAACAGCAGTTCCCCACTTTTCTTTGTCCAACTTACACCCACTTCCCTATCAGAGGAGGAGATCCCTTCAAGCACTCTTCATCAACACCACCCATCATGTCCCAAATGTCTGTGCTCGTTTCATCTGATTTTAAGTGAATGCTAAGTAACACCACAACAGGTGAGAATTGTTAAATAGTTTTTTCATACTACCGGTAAATGTTTATTCATTTATTCTTTAGCTCATCATTTCATCTGTTCATTCATTATTTAAAGCTAACTCTATGTTAGCCATTATTTTAGCTTATTGTTTCAAATATGTTTGCATTACTTTTAGCCAGCTATTTCAAATATTTATTCATTTAATTCAGCTAATTATTTTGAACGTTCATCCATTACTTTTAGCCAACTGTACTGTGCAGTAGCCTATTCTAACTGGTAGCTTTCTGGTCAGCATCACAACAATTTGGATGGTTCTATGTGGATGGTTATTTTCCACCTAAACTCAAATAAGTAACTATATGATTAAATAAATCATAATTTCCATTTTTTCAAATCATTTGAGCTACTCCACAATCTTTCCAAGTTCCCCCTGGCAACTTCAGAAGTATCCCATAATTGGAAATTACAGCATTACTAACGTATACACTATGAAAAAAGTCAATAAGAAGTCCATACAAATGTTACACCCACCTTCCTGCTAGAATCTTGTAGTAGGCGAATATCTGATCAGCCAGTTTGTAGACAAACTGATCAAAGCACAAGTTCACCTGAAATAATAACACAGGTTCAAATTAACATGTATCTTTAAAAATACATGTTTCAATCTGTGATGACCATTTTACCAGAGGAGAAACTCCACCATGAAACACATTTTTTCAGTTTTGGAATATTGTACTTGCAAATACCATTTTAAATCAATTGTTTCTAGGTAATACAATTAAATAAACCAGTGTTTAAGCGCTGGCTTGTTAAGAAAAATAGTCATTGACACTGATTTTGAAAACTCATCACACACAGTGTTTCTGGAAATTGTCATGATATACATTGACTAAATATATTGATACATACATTTTGAAAGGTGACATTCTACAGTGCAGCTTATTAAATACCAAGGTTAAAGCTTGTCAAGCAAAATGGAAAATGAAACCATCCAGTATATAAAGCAAATATTTTGTCTATTACCTCAGCTTCTATTTCATCATAGAGGAACTGCTTCTTGAACTTGGTCAAGGCGTAGTGAGCACTGTCGTTGTACAAATCCAGAGGGTACAGCACATACCTGGAGGGGATTGAACCAAAAAAAAAAAAAAAAGTTTAATTCCAAAGTGTCTTCATGCGGATTCAAGAGTGAAGAAAATGAATGAAAATGAATGCAGGCTGAGACTGGAGTATGGTTTTTTGCTAAGAAGAAGGAAGACTGATAGGAAGAGACAGCAAAGGTTCCACATTGGATCACACAGCGCTGAAAATGTAGAGGGATACAAAACGGGCAGATGGTAAAACTGACATTGCATCTGTGGACTGAGATAAATCCAACTCTGATGAATCCTTTCACAAGTTCAGAGAAATATGTCAGTTTTAGTTTTAGAACTTAAATATATCACATTAACATAAGTTATTCTGCTGAACAGCTTGTCCACCAGTGTGCTGCAAATAAACTGTTTTCATACACTATACAGTCAGTGCCATAAATATTTGGACAGAAATTCTCTTCATTTGTTTCCTGACAATATTAAATATCTATATGGTAAATACACAGACTTTCTACCAGCTTTGGGTGCACATGAAGAATTACAGCAGTTACAGTTCATGCCAGATGAAGTGCTTAATGGCTTATGTAAAACCTGCCTCATATCAACATAATCCTGCAGCAAAGTTTTAAAACAGACATTCATAGCTAATCCCAATTTTTAGGATTTTACCCAGGGTCTTTTTGAAAACATAAGATAAGAGGAAACAGCTATTGAAGTTGCTGAATGCCTCTGGCCAGTCACACCACCAATAATCTCACACATCCAGGCCTCTCTCTTGACAAATTCAAAGCACAAAGTTTGGTTAGAAAAGGACAAAGACACAGTGTGCTGTCTTTGTCCTTACAACTATCAAGTCTCACCATGGAGAACTTATGAAGATCTTATCTTCCCACTGCTAGAGGGATGCTTCACATCCAAGATTTAGACGAATAGTTAATGCTAAAGAAAGGCCCCAAAAAACAAACCGCTAGAATGTTGGATGTCTTAAAGATAATAAAATAAAATTTAAGGATGGGCAGAAACATGTGAGGTTCTGGAAATTAGTACGGAATTAAAGTTTCCCCACAATTATGGCTACTACATTAAACAAAAATGCAGATTTTACTCCATCATGGAAGCTTCCTTGGTCTCCAGGATGTGGTCGGTGAGGATCCAGGGCATGGACATCTCAATGGGGAACTGGATCCTGCGACCCATAGTGAGCTCCAAGAAGAACTCTCTGAACCAGAGCTGGGAGAGGTCACAGCACTGCTGCAAGGTCTCTGCACAGAAGAGACAACAGGCCCTTATAAAACGGCTATCATAACAGCTGCCCCATCTCCAGGCAGTTATGCAGCTTTCAAAGGACTCTCTCAGGAGCGACAGGATCAAATTGCTGTTTCCTCTCACCACTAAAATTCAGCAGATGGGTGTAAAAGAAGGACTCGCGGTGAAACTTCTCAATGTCCAGGATGGTTGGGCCTTCCAGACTGCTGCGCAGAGTCTTCTTAGAGCCACTTTTGTCAGCAATGAGAGACTCCAGCATGGTCCTCACCATGTAGAGCTACATATGTATGTGTAAAAACAAAAAAGAGAAACAATGTAAGTAAAATCTCATTACTGTCTACATCCCAGTGGGTTTCCAATCACATCACCTGCAAACACCACATGTCCTTCGAACACAGGTTTTCTAATCTCATTACAGGTGGGTGGCTTGTATAAAAGCTCTTGTGTCTGTGTTGCCTCCTACATGTCACAGAATATTATCTCATTAAAAAACATGCACCTAACATCCACCAGAAAATTTAGCAGGAACGTGGATTTTCTTCTTTTTTTCCCCTCTGCCTGTTCGAACATAGCCAACATGCATCAGCAGGGAGGCTGCAGTACATTTTCCTGCTGCTCATCACTCAAATAAGTTTTGAGTTCACCTCAGTGGTGAACACTTTCTTAGATCTGTTTTCATAATATACATCATTTACAACTCAGATGAGTTTATTCAGGGCAGATAAACACAGAAGGTGATTGTTCAGGGCTTTATAGTCTCGCACCTGGAAAAAAGATTAGTTCTTGGTATTGAGCACTAAGCTGATAAATCTGTGTGGTTTACGCAATATGAGGGTTGCTACTAAATAATGACAATAAGTGTGATATGTAACATAATTCCTATCCAACGCTGTAATGTGGAATGTAATGTAAAAGACTTAAACAGAGCTACACAGGGACACTTTGAAGGGTAAGGCTTATTATAAGTCATTCATATGTGAAGAGGGAACAATACAGAAAACACAACAGGCAGGTTTATGAGGCCTTCTGAGCTCCTATTATCTCCCTCACTCAGAGGTGATTCAACTCTGACGTGACATGTCACAGAGCTGAGCTCAAATCTGATGTGCTACAGGAGCAATGCAAGCCTCATAAGCCATATGATTAATGTGGGTGGGCCTCACAGTGTGCAAGACCTTGGAGGTATAGGAAAGGACAAGAGGAGGAAAGGAGAAAGTGAGGTAAGGTAAAGCATGGGTTTATGAGCAGGGGCGTGGAGGTAAGACCTGTGTACTGGAGGGTCCCACAGCGCGACGAGGAACCTTAATGTCAAAGCCACCCTTGGGGTCTTTTTCTCCACGGAGGGCAGGATCGTTGTGAGGCTCACGGCCGGTTTCCCAGTCGCAGACTGTCTTCCGAATAGCCTGGAGGACGCTGCAGTAAGAGGACAATTCAGAAACGTCAGTGAGTTTTCTGGTTAACTGTTAGTCTGAGCACGAGTGTGCAAACTAGCTGCAGTAGCTAGCTGCAAACTGCTTCTCTTGAGGATTATGAATGTGAAGTATGCAGAAAGTATTGTTGTTTGGGGAAAATTTGCTGGAGGCTCAGTAACTCAGTAGGACACTTTTCTTATACAGTACAGAGATTTTTAAGAGAGCAGCTGCACAGAGCAGCAGACTGAATACACCAAAAACCACCACGTTAGGGCAGTGAGAAGGAATCTAAACAGTAACACTGTGAGTCAGAAAATCAAAGCAAAGAGCTCAAAGACACTATGAGGCTCCATAGAGGTTTATCTGTGGGTTCATCACTTTGAGTAACACCTTTCACTTTACACAGTCATGTGACATGACTATAGCAGGTTTAAATACACATAACACACACAATACACACAGCACACACACACACACACACACACACACACACATATATAGCCTGGAAATCCAGACCAAAAAAAAAAAATTGGCTGTATACTTGTCCTCTCATCCTCTACTAATGAAGGAGCTAACTGCAGCCACTCAGAACAGGGACTTCTTAAATTATTTGTGTTGCATAATTCAAGTCTAGGTACCCACTTGTGAGCTCAATATGTCTGGAATACATGTTTTGTTTTATTTGACTATTGAAAAATAATACAGCTCTGCAAAACTGTAAATCTCAAGTCTGCCTCTACTTGGTTCAGCGGCTGTCAGTGCGGTGCAGTCATTGTTCAATCAAGGACTGCTATTAAAAGTTTTCTCTCAGCACTCCAGCATACAGGGATTGAACATTTCACATATATATGATAACTTCTAGGAAATATTACCAACACAATTACTGCCTTGCACACACAGGCCTCCACTAACCAGTCAAATTGCAGGAAATATGGTTCCAATCTCCCCTTGTATTCCTGAGTTACAGCACTGAAATAGCCAGAAGTGTTTTCACACAACTTTATGATGTCACAGTAAATCAACTGTGAATTAGGGGGTTATGGTCAAAACATGTTTTGTGAGGTCACAGTGACCTTTAACTTTGACCTTTAACAACCAAATTCTTATCAGTTCGTCCCTGAGGTTCAGTGAAAGTTTGTGCTAAATTTGAAGGGACTTCCTCCAGATGTTCCTGAGATATCATGTTCATGAGAATGGGACAGACAGACGGACGAACAACCTGAAAACACATGACGCCTCCAGCCACAGCTGCCTCCAGTGTGGCGGCATAACAAGATGTGACTATTTGCAGCTGAGGTGTCAATGTGGTGAGTTAATTGCGACAGTAGTAGGATCTCTACCTCTGGACGACATTCTTCCTCTTCTTGATGGACTGCCGCAGTGGGTCACGCAGAGTGACTTGAGCAAAGTCCTGCAGAGCTGAATAGATGGTGTGACGGATGGCGTGATTGAACACACTCTCCATGCGTCCCATCAGCACCTGCAGTCCCTTTATCATAGCCATTACCTGCCAGACACACAACATTTAATCAGTGATAAGACTAATAGCAGTTGAAAAACCATACAGTATCCATCCAGCTGCACTGTAACTGTAACTGACCTCTACAAGGGCAAACTTCTCCTCGCTTGTGTAGTTGTATCTGGTGGCTCTCTCATACTCCTCAGCATTGTCAGGGCACTCCTTGTTGGAGTACTTGTCTGTGGGATGCACCAGTTTCCAGGAGTACTGTAGGCAAAGTCAGAAAGTACATAAATAAACATCGAGCGGTACTACCAGTACTTGATTTCTATGGTGATGCTTGCAGCTCTATGCTATCACAAAGAATTAAAACAAAAAATAAGAACTCAATAATTCAGTCTCAACTATCTCTCGTTATAGATCTATTTCTCTCCATAGATATAATTAATGAACAATCTGTGCTTCCTCACCACTTCCATGACATGAGCGCTCCACTGGGAGAGCAGCTGCATGCCCTGCAGGGCCAAGTCAAACAGCTTCCTGTACTCAGAATCCGTCTTTTGGGCTTCCTGACGCCCTGACCCGGTCACCACCTACATGGACACAAAGTAACACACTTTAACACACTCTGACCCACACGCTAAAGGCGCACACCATAAAATCCTGATTTGCTCACAGTGCGCGTTATTGAAAAGCATTTGTAGAGACTGCTAGGAGGAGGCGAGCACAAAAACCAAGGAGTAACATTTCATCATTCACGGTGTGATCATTAAAATTGCTTTCCAATTGTCACCATTTCTGTGCTCAGTACATCAGCAATTTCTAATCCAGAAGTGAGTCAGTTAAACCTCCATCTGAATCACACTGAATTGTGACCTCTGGAAATCCTTTGGGACAAGACATCTGCTCAAAAGCTTGTTACATCACTGCTGGGAACTGAAAGACCTCTCACATAAGAAAGAGCTCTTAAATCCCTCTTTAGAGTGTCTGCTGAAACAGCCAGGGGGCCACATCTGACAGAGGTGAACATAAGTACATGTATATGCACGCAATGTACATATCCACTCTTCAGCATTATATCAGCATAAAAGACAATCCAACACCTCACTAATGACCAGTGGTCACCAGTGGTATACCTGGGTGACTCACTTTAAGCCCTGTGGAATGTCACACTAACCTCACTGTTGCTATAGCGAGCCAGCTCTGAGATGAAACGCATATGGTCCTCACGGATCTGAATCATCTGCTCACAGATGTTGTATTGGGGGCTGCTGGATATATGCGTGCACGTCCACCTAGGGGGCGAGAGAGAGAGAGAGAGAGAGAGAGAGAGAGAGAAGCAAAGTGAGGAACACATGTAACCTTGTTAAAGAACAAAAGAACACACCAACGCTGACAGGAAGAAAAGACACCCCAAGGTTTATGGGGAAGAGGACAGAGCACATTACAAACTAATGAGGAGAGATGTGGAGCTGTGATGATGATGAATTCATTGTTGTTTTGTGTCTCTTCAGGTGGGTTGTTGGTAAAAAGAACATGAAAGTGAAAATGCTAGTCTCACTTTTTTAAAGGTATAAAGAGGGGAAAAAAAAGAAAATACAAGACAAATATTTTTCACACTGTTACCAATCTACTGCCATATTGAGTGAAAATCAACAGTACATCAATATGTAAGTGCATTTAAGAAAAACATTGTTTGTTAGAGATATAATGAAGCATTCACAGTTCACACACCTACAACAGCCAGAAATAGTATTTTTCAACTGTAATGTGTCCCTCAAGACCAGGATAACAGTATTTATATAAAGTCTATAGGTTTTTATCATTGTCCCAAAATGCATTTCTGTACTTCTGTCAGTAACATTTGTTCACTAGACCAAGAGTCTAAAAACATGCCAGCAGCTCTGTGAGGCTGTGCTTGGACACAGCATTGATCTGAGGTTTCAACATCTTAGTTTAGCACGTTAGCATCTCGTCTATTTCTACATCATCAGTCTTACTTGGTAATAATCCATTCATCTGTCGGCGACCATATCTCACACAGATATCCTGATCAAACAAAAATCTGTCTGCTCATCTCACCTGGATTTGTTCTCTTCAAAGTGTGCGCTGGTCTTGATGTACCGGGACAACTCAATCTGCATGTCACCAAATAAAGGGACCACCTGGAGTTGCTGTGAACATCAAGAAGTGAACAGAAATGCATTATTATTACCACATTAAACAGTGGGAGCACACTGAATGAGTCTGTCTCACTAAAACAGTAAAAGAAGTGTGAAGAAGAAGAGTAAAAACATCAAATTGTGGGGATAAGGTGATTGTGTTCGACCAAATGGAAAAATTCATAAATTGAAGTGACTCAGAAAATATAAAAGACAATCCTGTTTTGCTGTTTTTCTCTGTTTTATATGATTGTGTATATTCTTTGGTCTGTTGGTCAGACGACAAAGCGACATTTTAACAGGCATTTTCCACTGTTTCCTGGCATTTTATTGCCTTAAACACTAATTGATTTATCAAGCAAATACTCAGCAGATGAATCATTCACGAAAATAACTATTAGTTGCAGCATTATTTTATATTGTTATAAATAATATTGATATTTACAGGCCAGTATCAAAACTATTAAACTTGAGAAGAACATCAAGGACAGATATAATGAATGAAGAATATATATGTTACTAAATATTCATATGCCATAAGCAGAAACATATAATGTGGAAATAACAGTACAAAAGTGAGAATGTATCTAATTGTACTTGAGACATGTGGGCATTTGGTCTGGAGCAGATATTTTTCTTCCTTTATGTTTCCTTTCTTGTTGACTTACCTCACTGCTCTTTGCTTCATTTGCTTGTTAGCATCATTATTTGTATTATGGTAGCTTTATTGTTGGTTGGCTTTATTTTTAAAAAATGTAAATAAAATGCAAATGAAATAAATGCTTTAGGGTGCATTGGGAAATTGGGCAGAACATGTTCTTGTGTACATATCTGACACATGCATACATCCTGGTACCTTGAAGAACTTGTCAATCTTGGTGAGGTTTATTCTCTTCTTGGCATCTAGTTTGTAGATGTTGCTGCTGTTCCCGTCCATGAGGTACAAACCAAAACCCATTACCTGTGGAAGAGGAGCAGTGGTTACATATAGGATGTCAATTCCTGTCAACAATGCCACAGTAAATTGTTTGGAATGAGTGGGCGGATACAATCATGCAGCAGCAGCTGCAGGTGCAGGGCTTTACTTACTTTGAGCAGCATGTGTTTCTCACTGGGAGTCAGGTACATCTTGTTCTCGTAGTAATCGACACACAGGTTGACAATGTCTGCGAGCAGCTCCTCGTATCCATTAATCACTTCCAACTGCTGCTGCAAAGACTGGCAGACAGGATCAATCATACAGTAAGCTTCATGTAACTGTTAACACATTACATACACTGTGATGTCTATTTTGACATTTATTTTCAAATCATATTTTTTTATCAACTGCTTGTGTAAATCACTGAATACATTTTAATTTAAGAATGATAAGTCCTTCATGTTAAAACTATATGATGCACATCTGACTAACCTGAGTGATTTTGTTGTGGTTTGCCAGGAACATGGACAGATTCTGAGACTCCTGAATGGAAGAGGGCTCAGACATCTTTCTGAGGAACTGGGCAGCTCTAGGAAAAGGAAGGAAACAGATTTAAAAAAATAAATAAAAAATTACTCCAAACAGACATTAGCCATCTTTCTTCTGTCACTCTAACAAAGAGGTCTTCAAGCTGTGAGGCACAGCTCCCCAGGGGGGCTGCAGAGGGAAAGAGGGAAAGTGAGGCGTGAGCCACAATTTATGCCCTTCTCAGAGTCAAACATTTGTCACATCTGACCACACAGACATTTTAAGATTCAGTGTGGCTTACACTTCACAAGGATACCATTATCTCTGATCAACACTGCCAATAAACATCCATAAATCTACTTAGAATAATAGAAAAGAGGCTCTTTATAACTCCAGACTTGCCTCAGACTCATGTTCATGTTTTTATGTTTTCCTCAGTGTCAAAGTGATCCACTGATAGTTGTCTGACTATCAATGGGTACATTGTTAACAGGAAGTGCTGCTGACTTTTAGTGGTGCCACTTTACCCAAGTTGTAAACAAATACTGGCTTGAAAAAAGCTAACTCACTCACTCCATGCCAGCATTATACTTCCTCTCTACACCTCCAAAAGCCTGAAATAATGTGTCTTAATGTGTAGATCCAAAACTTCATCAAATCAAAGTAAGACAAAGAATAATAATAGGAGTTAATAAAATCCAATATTATTAAATTTTACACTTTAACGTTTAAAATATCATTTTCTTATAGTCTAAGACTCAGAATGTTTAATTCTCATGGTCAGAATATTACTGGACTCTCTCCTCAGTTCACAGTACACAGTCACTTTTCATTATCCCTGTGTTGAAAACATAAAGGGGCAGGATGGTTGAAAAAAACCTTGTCTGACAGACACTGTCCGGGCAGTGAGGCTGGTGCTGCCATCTAGTGCCTGTTGTGATGACCAACAGTGTGAACACAGGCAGTGCACTGTAACTTTCTCTGACTGTGTACCGTTTGTAGGCCGAGTGGTCATTCTTAACACTGCATTTCATGTTCTTCAATTCATCCAGCACAGCGAACATGTTGATGAACTTTCCGAGGGTCATCAGGTAAGCCTCAGAGACAAAGTCCTTCCTGCGCTCAGTGTGGCAGAGACGACGGACCTCCCCGCAGAAACGGTCAATTGCTGTGCGCTGAAAGAGAGAAAAGATTACGTTTATGCCACTTGGCCAGAGAGTGGATCATCAAAGCTGCTCTGCTGATATAGAAATATATATTCACCTGGAAGTACATGAAATTCATCAGCTTGGTGACTTCAGGCTCCAGGACCTCCACTGTCTTCTCATAGATCTCCACTCTGTTGGGCTGTTCGTTGCATTTCACCTAAAACACAAAAACAGAAACAGAAAACCTTAAAGGAAGAGAGCATAAAGGAAACTCCATGCAGCTTTTGTTTATCAAGATATTATCATATAAAATTAGGGCTGTGACTAACAATTATTTCCATTATCTATTAATCTGGACGTTATTTTCCAAATGAATTGTTTTGTCTACAACATGGCTGGAAATGTTTAAAAATGTCTATCACAAATTCCCAGAATCAAAGAGGGACATCTTCAAATTGATTGTTTCGTCCAACCAACAGTCAAAAAAGAAAAGATATTCAACTTACTTCCATATAAGGCAAAGAAAAGCAGCAAATTCTCCAATTTTAGAAGTTTGATCCAGAAAATATTTTTAACTTTGTTTGGAAAATGACTCAAAACACAGTGGTTACCTGTGGTATTGCACGTGAGCAGCTCCTCCAGGTGTAGAGCATGATGGCATACTCCTGCCCCTCTTCCAACATCTCATTCTAATTAAAAAAAAGAAAATTATCAATCAGATCAATCAATTCCAAACTGGGTCACATTTTCCAGACTAAATAAAAACACAAAACACACAGACACACAGAGTACACAGGGACTAAGACATGCATGCACCATTGCTTCTTTTGTAAGTCATTTCATCCCAGGACAGTGCATTAGTGCTTCCAAGCCAGTGTTGCCTCCGCACAGAGTGCTGTTTGAGTCTGACCCTGAGCAATTAGTCCGTCACTAATTAGACACAAAGCCCAACTATTCCTGTTAAGAGATGGTCCAAAGGATCCGTTTGTCCTCGGGCCATTTGATTCTGGGCCTGGGTCCTGTGAGCTGCCTGCTACACAATAGCAAATGCTCTGGTGGGACAAGAAGGTCCCATACCACGTCCTGTTCCCAAAAAGCCTGTGACCTCATTCTGGTGAATTCACTTTCCCGACATCAGTGGGGTGAGAGAAGACGAACATACTAATAAGTCATTCCACATACCATGCTGGAGTGGACGGTGGCTTGTTCGATGTATCTGGCGATGCCGGTGACAAAGGCATTTCGGTCCTCAAAGTTGGTGTTGAAGTTGGGCTGTGGGAAGATGGAGACATTATGTTCACAACAAATGACACAGGTACAAATGTCAAGTATGTTACAGACAAAACGAGTGAAAAACTGGGCAGTAAAGCAGTTTCTTTTTTTACAATTAGAATTTTCAGTGGTCCCCAGGAAGTTAATTTGCTTGAGCGGCCTACACAAATAGATTCATACATTTATACATTCATTTCATATTTCTGCATTTATTATTTCTCTCTTTTTAAATTTTGCATGGAAACGTAGTTGAAACTAATTACACAGATGGTGAGAAAGGCGCTATCCTGAGTAAGCTTCTGGATTTAATGCTGTTTTGTAGCCTCGCACTAATAAATTCTAACCCTGTTAGAAAAACTAGAATTTTTTCATTTTTTATAACAGAAAGCTGGATTATTAATTAATCTTAATCAGTATCAGTAGTTTTAAATAATACTGATATGCGCAGGTTATATTCAATGAATAAACCCAGTGGGAAATTCTTCTGTGGATGGTGAAACTTACTGACCCTGTGTCTATTCACATTTCTGTTTGTGGCTTCATGTGGTGGTTCTTGTAGCAGCTCTACATCAACTCTAACAATTCATTTCTGTTAAACTTATTTCATTTTTCTTTTATGTACTCATCTAAATAGGATCTTACTGCCTCTCTGGGGTAATAGTGATATTGAAAGCTATTCATGTTGATGTAATGATGAGATTTATTATTATCTACCATTCACTATATTTTTATAACTATATCTATCATGTTTTTAACCTTGAGGGAAACTGCAACAAGGGGAATGGGAGATATCAGAATCAGAATCAGAATCAGAATCAGTTTTATTGCCAAGTATGTTTTCACATACAAGGATTTTTTTCTGGTGATTGGTGCAATTGATCAGCAACAGTGGGGCTCTCTAGCCTTGTTGATGAGGCTAATAGCAGATGGGAAGAAGCTATTTTTGTGGCGAGAGGTTTTGGTCCTGAAGGACCGCAGCCTCCTGCCAGAGGGGAGTGTCACAAAGAGTTTGCGTCCAGGGTGGGAGGAGTCAGCTACAATCTTCCCTGCACGCCTCAGAGTCCTTGAGGTGTACAGGGAAGTACACTGATGAGGTGTATTGATAGACAAGGTGAAAGAGGAAGTTATTTCTACTCTAATATAACCTCTGTTGTCATGGTGCTGTGTTTGTATGCTCACAGAGTCAAAATATGTTCACTAGTGGCCATCTAAAATGAAAAACCACTGTATTTTAAGCAAGTTAGTGAGAAAACTAGCCTCTGACTAGAACAAATTTAATAATGAATTAATTGCATGCCCCACAGCAAGTGTGCAGCTGTCAGCACTGACCTGATACATGACCGAGGAGGGTAGGGGCTCGATGCATGGCTGCTGGTCCGGGAGCGGCAGCTCCTCCAGCAGGTCCACGTTGGAGAGAGCATCCTCTAAAGTCACCGTGGACGTCATGCTGCTGAAAAGGACACAAACAATCATGTTTATAACCTTTGCCCAAAATGGAAGGCCACACCTCAGACAATGACAAATCAACCTGTGCACAACCTATATCCAAATAATGACAGACCTCAATTACTGCAATGAGACTTGATTTTTTAGTTAATACGTTGTTTTTGTTTGACAAGCTGAAGGGCCAGCAGTATAGCAGGGGGTGGGTTCATAAAGCCAAAGTGAACTTCATCCTAAAAATCTACATCATCAGTAGTAAACAGATGCAACTGCAGACATCACCTTTAGCTTTGAACACAAGCTTCAAAGGAGCTTCTCGTGGTGCTTTAGGTTCCCCTTTGTGCAAACAGCTATCTGCTATCTGCAACGCTTCCTGCACAAATAGCCTCTGATCAACCAACCAGGTCAGAGCTGGATTGTGACCTCTGCACTGCTGAAAACAAAATGATTTTGCCACCTTTTTTTTCTTCCATATGCCTTCTCCATTTGGCCATAGTTTTGATTGCACATTTTACAAACCTGAACAGTTTTGCACTTAGATCATGTTAGATCATGTCCTGGGGTTAGGGGTTATTGATGGTGTTATGAGTTGGTTTGCAATACACAAAGATTGACAACAGGCATTCAACAGGCTATCTGAAATATGGAATGATGCATTTATGAAGCGTGAATGCACAGTCATCCTTTCTTTCTTAAGGGAAATCCCTGATATCGGAGCATCATTGTTTTATGTAATACACTACAGTCATGCTATCTCATTGACATTTTACATTATGTAATCAATTCCACCAAAAGACAAACAAAAAACCCTTCTTTTTAAATTAAGCAAATACAAATACCATAGTTAATACATTCTCACATTCCTTACATGCTACCAAGGACATGATCCACAATTCAACAAAATTAAATCAAATGCTATTTGATAAGTTCTCTTTCAGTAAGTGCTGTGGTATGCTTTGGTTTGCATTCTCACGCTGCTGCTGACTGCTGATTTTCGGATGTCACTGACACTGAACAATCAAAAAACCCATTGCAATCAGAATTGACAGTGAGTCAAACAATCCCCAGAGACCGACCACCAACACAAAAGCCTGGCAGTCAGTGCGGTTACAGGCTCAGGGTCAGGCGAGGTCACTGACCTCCTCCTCCTCTGCAGATGGAGGTATGGCACTGGGCACAAAGAGGAGAGGGTCCATATAATTAAAGGACTGCTGCAGAAAAGTGAGTTTTTAGTGGTGAATATTAGCACACAGTGACACAGCTGCTTTTATGTCTTTGTCAGCTGTTAAAAAATGTTCATTAACTGGATGGTTGACACAACTTCACATGAAGTCATCTTTGGCAGATTACTTGTTTGAGATGTCATTTGAGAAAAAAAAAGGGTTCAGGGTTTTCATCAAAATCATTTTCTCTTGATTATGTAGGCATCATGTAAAGCATGCAGAGGACCAGCACCTGATGCACGTCTAGGCCTGCCCTCCACAAAGATTTCCACAAAGCATGACCACCGTCAAAGGCGTCAGATTACAAAAGACAGCTGCTCTTTTTGATGATGAAAAGGAAGCATGAACAGAAACGTTTGTTAGTTGGTCGGTATGACTTGTGAGCGTTAATGAGATTATGTAAATTAAGTTTCTTCTCAGGTCAAATATACCTGTATATACTGTATGGTCAAATCCATTTACTTTGGAGATATCTGAAGAGCACCTGGAAAAACAATGTGAGACCATTTCATCTTCTCTAAAGACCTATTGGCCTGTTGGGAATCATCTGAGTATCTTTTAGATTACATTGATTAGTACTGAGGCTGAATGATATGTGCAAAAAAAAAAAAAAAAAAAAAAAGTTGCAATGAGTCATGTTTTATTTTTGCATGTCACTCTCAATGGAAAAAAAAAAAAAACCCAGCACAGTGCTTCATTTATGGCCTGTTGTGACACATTTATTTAACTTTATTTAAAAAAAAACTGCAGCTCTCGCAATTTGGATATTGCACTTGACATTACTTGTTCAGCCCTAATTTGTACAAAAGTAGCAGTTTGATTTCACTTCAGTTCACATGCTAATGCTCTGAGGAGCTGCATCACAGCTCTGACAAACTCATATTTGACACAATGACTGAGGTTCGGGTGCTAACATTTAGCTTTAATTTGAGTGCATTGACATCTAACACGTGTGGGAGTACAGAGCCAGCAGAACTAGAAATGTGTTACTTTCCTGCTAGTGCAGACGGCACTGCAAGTACCGTAATAATAAATCAGTAGGTTTTCATGTTGCTCATTGAAGTAGCCAAAGTACACAACAAAATGACCAAAGTCATTCCACCATACGGGGAGTAAAAATAGGTGTGGTTAGTTGCGAAACACAGTTTTTGAAAGAGAAGAGGAAGTCAGATGGGAAAGGCTATGTAAAGCAGTTTTCAGAGCATGTCTCATTAATGACTTAGCCAAAAATACATTTTTTAGTTTGTCAAGCTGAATTACAGGGGTCAACTTGGCAGAGTCACAGACTACAGATCAGTCATCTCAGTGACAAAACAGGGAAGTAGGAATCACAGACAACAGGAGCATGTGATGCAGGATCCACTTCAAGCTGGGGAAGGACTGGCCCTGGGCTTTAAGGCTGATGTGCAACAAACTGAAAGTGGCCAATAAAAAGCACACATGCACGCACACACACACACACACACACACACACACACACACACACACAAAAGGTTTTAAATAAAGCAAGTGCAACTACTGATGAGCCTAGTGATCAACTTTAACTCTGGACACAAACCATGACCACTATTGAAACAAGGAACTTTGGTGGCTTTTGCTTCAGTGCACAGTTCCTGTTTGGACTGCAGTGTCTCCTCTTCTAAGTAGCAGACAAGGAACGAATTAGAAGAACCATGCCTCTTCAAGTCTTATTTAGCCTGCCAGGATGATGGCCATCGCCCACTGCTGAAGCTGCACACCATGTGTAAGTACGGCTCCTTCCGTAATTACACAGTAAGGAGCTTAAACCAGCCTCAAGTAGGTAACCTAGGTGTGCCAAGCAGAGGCCAAACACAAGGCACTACCACGCAACAGAAATAATAATAATACCAGTTATGCTTCTCTTCAGCTTCTTGAAATCACACAAAGGATTTTAATGTTCAAGAGACATAAATAAAAAGAAATAAAATGAAAAATACTCCCCTATTTATCATTCACTAGTTTCTGTCAAACAAACAGTCCAAAGCTGACAGGGAACATAATGACAAAAGACTGTTGCTAAACTAGTTTGAAGAAAAAAATATTAATCATCATTTGAGCCAAAAATATAAGCCCATATTGAGTCAGCTGTATAACAACACCACATGTTGCAATCGACAGTGTGAACACTAGTTAGCAGCGAGGTTGAAACAGTTAGCAACAGTGATGAAAACGAGACTGAAACGGAGTGCTAGAATAATGGAGAAATGGTTGAGATGGACAGCTAAAAGTAAAAGGCTGTGTCCAACTCTCTGTCCACTCACTGAATCGTGCTCTACATTTACTGTCCACCATTTTATTTGAGTGTCCAAATCCTGTGTGTAAATATGTCCACGATATAAATTAAAAACAATGGGACATGGTATATACAGGACTTTCTGCTAACAATCCCACAATGCAATGCTTTTTTACTACCAACTACTGTGTAAACTACTTTGTGTCTGTTAGATAGGGAGAGTGGTGACTGAGTGAACGAGGGAGTGATTTTGGACACAGTCATGGATGGTATGTTTGCTCAAAGAATTAGATAATGGTTGAAATGGTTAGTTATGGATACATTGTTGAACTTGACATCTACAAATAATGGCTTAATGATTAATTAAAAGTAATGAATAAATAGTTGAAATAGTTTATTAAAATAATAGATTTAAGGTTTCAAACTTTGAGCTACTGAGTATCAAACCAACCTAAGCACTGACAGTCAAACAGGATACTGAATATCCACGTTTATAAAATCAGCTGTGTTAAATAACTATCTTAAAATCAACTCGGCAACAGCATTTGGACATTTGGAGCATGGCTGGTGGTGTTAGTGAAAGGGTACTCGAGTCATCTGACAGGCCCCAACAAAAAAGAAAAGAAAATAAAACTGATAAAAGATAAAACTGGAACTATATGCATGGCAGGACACCCCAACGAGGAAGGGAATTTCTTTTTTTTTTTGGTCATTATTGCAAACTGATCTTTTAAGGTAGTTGCTGAATGCAAACAGCAGTCATGCAACACTATTTTCAAAGAAAGTCAAAAAATGATCTGTGGGATATTTGCTTTGTTTAAATACAGTTGTCGTTGCCTTGGCAATGCAGATGAAAAGATGACACGTCTGACACGTTAGCATGCTCTGCTAGAAACAAATACCAGGGGATCACACTTTTCTCTCTCTTCTCTTATGTGAAGATGGCAAGGAAGCCACATGTACATTATATTCCACTGAAGTGAGAAACAGATGCGACAACAAGAGCCCTGCAGAACATGTGCCTTCGACATTTCCTCAGAGATGGCACAACACAAACACAAAACAGATGCAGTAAAAGCCACTTAATGTGACTTCACCACCTAGTTACATCAAACTGTGCCCCTCTCAAGGAAGTTGTAGATGTTTCTTTCTGTTGAGGAGTGAAAATCTCCGTTTTAACACTTCTTTTGCAGGACCGCACAGCAAACAAAAACACTACTCCTCAAAGCAATATGAATCTGTTGGCATCTCTGTTTTTCTTGAGTTAATGCATAACAAATGACTTCCCCAAATTAAAAATGCTCACACAACGTTACAATACTTCCTGGCTGCTCAGTGGAGCATTCATCAAGTGAAGTCTTATCTTCAATCCAAAATGCATTTTCAGAAATCACTGTTAAGAATTACTGACTGGAAAAAACAATGATCGATACAGAACAACAGTGGGAAATGTAAACACGTCACACAGTTTCAGTGACTTTACTGCTGTAATGTGTACTTCACACTACAGTATATCACTGAGAGCTGTGATATTCTGATGTGGTTTTTCAGCGTGCTTGAAGAAGAAATAAAACCACAGAGAAAAACAACAACAACCCCATTTTCACCAAAGTAACGGTATGCGGTTTTACCTACGGAATCTTTCTGCCTCATCAGCCTCCTTCCTTCCCCTTGTGTCCTCTGAGCTGACGCCGATAAGAGGCAATGAACTCATGAACAGAAGGCGCAGAGGCAAAATGACCGACTCCTCATTTTACACCTGGCACACACGTTTCCGTTTGTTCCTGGTGGACACTCAACCAAGCAGCTGCCACTGAACAAAAACACGGGACAATTCATGACTCAAAAGGTCTTTTTCCAAATGTTTATGTGGCGTTCAGAATTACACACACTGAATGGGCCGGGCAGTGAACGCATCATCGGGAGGGTGGGGAACACAGTACAACAAATGTCCTGCTCCAGCAAGCCCCACAGGAGCGGACAGCGGAGGGAGGAGAAAGCGGTGCCCAGGAAACTGAAGGCTTGCTCGGTTTAACATTGTACACTTGCCGACAGTTGGCCTACTTAGTAGTGTTCAAGTTTAACATTTCTGTCCCACTGCGGCTATCACACCTGGCAGACACGTAACCCTCCACTCCCAGTCCACAGTTAGTTCAAAGGCCCGTCGCAAACAAAGTTAGGAGCCACAAGAAACTTAATTATATAGATTTTTGATGTGAAAGTGATGTGAGGTCCTGCTTCCAACATGTAAGAGCAGTAATGGCTGTATCCCTGCTCCGCCGTGGCCTGAGATTAGTCACAGCCCGGGCCTGTGTGTGAGCCAGGAAAATGGCTTTACCCCGCAACAAGCTGTCCGCCTCCACCAGCTCGCACTGAACCTCCCTGAGAAGCGGCTGTCCGTCTCGTATCGGTCCGCTCACCGAGGGGGGCTACCCCCGACACACGACTTCTTTTCCCACCGTGGCTTAGCTGACTGCGCTGCGACTACACACCGTGAAACCAACTTCGAGACAGATTATTCCTACTCACCCGCAGTTGTTGGTTAGCTGGGAAAAGTTAGGCGCTAGTGGAGCGGACTACAGCGCCATTGAGCCGGAGAGTTGAGCCCTCTGGCGCCTGGGAAGTCCGGGTTGGGAGAGCTTCGGTCCAAGTTTTTCTTTCTGTCGTCGGCCGGAGGAATCTTTCCTCGGTCGGTGTTATTATCATGGGCGGGGGAGAGAAGTAGAGCAGGGAGTTCCTGTCCCTCAAACAGGGAAACTCAACAGGAAACTCCACTCGCAGCTGCGGTGCTGGCCTCCTCCACTAGGGCAGGGACGCAGAGGATGAAGGTGAAGTCAAAGGAATGTACAGTAAGAATCTGCCCGGGGGTGTGGAGGGCGATTAGTGCCAAACCCCCTCCCCCAACTCCACCTACACACAGCGTGGGACAAGGACTTCACTTCACAAAGGTCTTGAAGTGAACAAATTCTAAGTTTTTTTGTTTTCAAGTATTCCCAAAATTTTAATGTTGTATTTTTAAATATTGTTTTATCAATTTTATACAACTACTGACTAATCAGGTCTTTATTATAGTTTCTCCTTTAGTAGTGGGTATATAGGGACTATAATTATTTTTCATCTACCTGCAGCTCATACCAGTTTTCCATTCTGTACTATAACACTGTCAAGCATACAGCTGAGGTGATGACATCATTTCCAAGCTCCTAATATTATAGTGAGGTGCAACTATTGCCAAAACTAGGTAGAAGTAAAAAAAAAAAAAAGAAAAAAAACTTGAAAGAGAAGAGGAAATCACTTTCAGTGGCCTAGTAATGTTATTTTTTTTGTCAAAATGGAAAAAGGGAAACAGGTTCAGAGAAAGTACTGTATATTTAAAAGATTAAAAGAAGAAAAAAAAGGGGGGGAAAAAGGAAAAACTGAAACAAGGAAAAAAAAAACATAAAAAATAGTCATATTAAATCCATTCAAGAAAAGTTCAAGTGACATTTATGCAACCTCTTTAGTTTTACTAATATACAAAAAAAACACCTCTTCCATTTTCTGGTATCCTTTTTTTCAAAGATCACTTTTTCACACACTGCAGGAGCGTAACTCCAAACGCCACACAGCTGATGACCAGGACCATCTTGTTGCCTGAGAGACAACAGTGCTGACCACTAATATTCTTTGAACTCTAAGATAAACCAGGCTAATGGGATATGTCTAATCTCCCTCTCATACCACACGTTGGGAATGAAAGAAAAGGCACTATTGTCAGGAACAATCCAATTCAATGTATATATTTATATAAGGTTAACAGTTTGATTTAAGCGATAACAAACCATACAGCAATTTACTACTTTGAAAAGTTGTGGTGTTTTATAGGTCCAACTGGAACAATGTCTGTACAGATAACTTTTAAAGCCATTTAAATGACAGCTTACTGTAGGCTATTAGAATTAAAATAGTACATACTGGCCACATTGCCAGGGGCCAACAACTTCATTAAGCTCTTTTAGGGCTACAGGCCAGAGCTAACACATATGCTACACTTATTAAACTGGTAATACTGCTTTTTCACTGGCGAAGCAAAACTGTAAACTAATACAACTCATTTGATGGAAATAACAAAGGTTAATGTTTTGCATTAGTTTCCACAACTATTTAAGTACCTCAGTAAGCAATAATTAATTTGTATGAGGCCCACCATCGATATGCAATGTGCTTTCTGTTTCGTCCAGACAATGCTTTTCAATTCACATTTCATTCAACTAAGAATATTTTAATATTTTCTAAGACATACATGTAAATAAACTATACTCTTACCTAAACCCATATTGTTATGATATTCCAGTGAGTGTTAATGAATTCTTTCTTTACAGAGACCGTCTCACTATAGGCATCAACTGCAAAATGTAGAAATGAATGAGTCGCTTACACTGTCAAAATCATTTTTAATAAACTTTTATTATAAAGCAATATCACATTATGTTGAATAACAACATATACCTACATCATTGTGCAAGATTTATTGTGCTTTATACACATTAACAATCAACATTATCGCTCATTAAAAAAAAAAAAAAAAAACTTTACAAAAATTGCATTACTTTACATTTTTTAAATACAGAAGCTGATATTCACAAGTCGCTTTTTTGACTATGGCACTAAGAATACACACCACATAGTCCAAGGCCATCGGCAACAGTCAGAGCAGATCGTGACATCATATGTTGCACATCATCATGAACAATGACAGCACTCAGAGAATAGACAGTAATGAGACAGAACCAAACACTGTTCAGTCCATCAGGGCAAAACAATGAAACACGGATGGTTCCTCAGCACTGCTCAAATCCTGCCATCAGAGAGAGGGCAAGAGACTCCACTGTACGAGAGGGAAACACAAAGCAAATCTGATTATTTCCATGTTAATTATTCCTGTGTGTACATGGAATAATTTACATTAATTTTACATTAAAGTAAAAAAATGCACTTCCAGTCTCTAGTGCAGTCAAGTGAAAAATCAGAGGTGTGTGTGTATTCAGTGTACTTACAGTGTGGGAAGGAGCCCCGACATACAGCCTTATTGAGTATCGTCACAAGGAACATGTGACAGTTTTTGAAATCCGACTCCATTTTATCAATAGACTCGATCCTGTAATTAAGACGCAAACACAGTATTAAGATACAAAAGGCCTGTCACAAAAAGACATTAGTATATGAACACCTTGTTCAAACAATTCACCACACATGTATTGACGTTATACAATATGAAATGTGAACCATGTCTATAAATTACATCTTAAATGTTATTTTCACTCCAGTCTATACGAGAGCTCTTACTTCCAGGCTCCAAATCCAGCTTGCCATCGGTCAGAGAAGATCAGGACTAGATTGAGGACCTTCATTATTGCCTCCTTCACAAAACTGACCTGAGAAAACACAACTGCATTAGACAACAGTGCATCAAATGTCATAAATACATGTAGGAAGCTCACCCTGCCCTGCTGCCTCAGTCTGAAGAGGAAATATAATAAAGTGATCACAGGATAAAAAGATTTCATAGGTGAATGATGAGTATTCAATTTAATGATCCCTATCAGTAATTTCATTTGCCTGGTCCCCTGCCCACACAGTGAGGTCAGTGCAGCTTCAGCCAAGGAAAACTGATGCTGGAGCTGGCAAAGATTCAGGCTAAGTTTTAAAACATCTGTTCTTGTATATTTATGCCTGCAGTCCACCATACTCCTGAGTGACCTCAGAAAAAGCATTACTATGAACATGGCCTCAGTGTTTTTGTCCATGAGGGTAAAAACCACTTATATGGTAATATGGTTAACTGGAGATTTTGTTGAAGATCTCCAGTTAACCATATTCCCTGTGAGAGCTGTTTACCTTCTCCCTCAGCAGGCACCGGTCATGGATAGTTGCCAAATATCTGTAATGGATCTTGATCAGCTGGTCCAGGTCCTTAGCTTCCTGTACTTGGTGCTGAAACTCCAGTCCTGTGCTGTGCAGGATCTGACAGGAAATGTGCAAATCACTCAATTTAAAGACCACAGTGGCTTCAAATAAGATTAGAGACTGTATTGTTTACTGATGACTATTTTCCAAAACATATCATGTGTTTTTAGGTTTTCTACCTTCCAGCCACACACAGTTTTCTATTAATTTCCATGTCAACTTACAGCTTATGAATAGCACAATAGAAATTGCTTTAACAAGGTTGCCATTTGGCAGATCAACAGATATTAGAGTGTCCTTAAAAGCACCACCAATGTGATTCTTTCAGGGAATTTTAACACCTTCAGCTTGTTCGCTCTGGTCCGATTCAGCTGATGAGTTTGTAAACTTGTAGCATTTTCCCCTCGGTTTGGTTTGATTTCACACAGAGAAAAATTCAAGTGAACCAAAAGACCAAGACCACCTCGGCGTGATTGTTTTGGTCCACACCTGAGTAAGATTACTGTCTTCACACCTGCTAAAACAAATCGCACCAAGGGGGAAAACAAACCAGGGTTCAATTTAATCGGACTAAAAAGCGCAGGCGTGAAAGCAGCCTCAGACAGTCTCATTTTACCTGCAGCACACTGTACCTGCAGAATGATACTCTCTGGATTTGACATGTGGCAGTGCAAAAAGCATCAGTATAACTGACCAAATGAATGATGGTTCAATTCCATTTAGCTGCGTCAGTTTCGGGGTCGTGCTATTGTGCGATTCCTCTCACCCTGGTCATGATGTAGTTGTGAAGGCTGTTGACAAAGTGCATCAGTTTGACCCGTAGCAGACACATTCGATGAATCTGCTGGTTTACAGGCTCTTTGACCTTTACTTCCTCAGCCTGAGCTCCCTCCAGTTTCTTACTGATGGCGGTGAAATCTAGAAAGAAAGATTTCACATATTAGAGAACACAAGCAAAAACTGGCAAAAAATAAGGTAGAATGGTGTTTTACAGAATTTACAGGGGAGAGTCTTCACATACTGAGAATATTTATGCACGATTAACTACTGATTTGCCTTCAGCCATACCAACTGAGTATAATATATGTTCATTTAAAGTGCCATCCCAAGTAGAACTGCAGCTAACAATTATTTTCATCACTTAATCTTCCTATTATTTTCTCTACTTATGGATTTGGTCTCTAAAATGTCTGAAAATGGCAAAAAAAAGATAGTATCAGTTTCTCAGTATCTTAATACGTCTAATTCTGTTTGATCAACAGTCAAAAGCCCAAAACATTCACTTGGTTATGATATCAAACAGAAAAAATTATAAATTTTTCACATTTAAGGAGCAGAAAGAGCAGAGCTTTAAGCATATTTGTTAGAAAAATGTCTCGACTAACTCCTACCATTGAATCGAAGCGTGTCTAAACTGTATTTAGCCCATTTGATCTGCAGCAGGAGGAGAAACACTTGATTGTAGATCTTCTGACACTCTGTGCTAATCACAATGTCAACAGGCCAGGGAACCTGTGCAGAGGTAAATGTCAATGTGGCAGTTTCAGTCTCAAAGAAGAATGAACAGAATTTAAGCAAATACATTCACTGTGTTTACCTTGTAACCGAGAGTAAGCACTTCTAGGTTATTCACAGGGTGTTTTTTCCTGGAAGGGTCAATGGTCTCCAAGAAGATCGACAACCTATTAAACATGAAATGATGAGGAAAAACACTGACTTTTCTCCAATATAAAAAGAAGAAATCCTCCTAATAATGAACACATCTTCAGTGACGCTTCACAAGCACGCAGTACCTGCTACTGTCCTCTGGGTAGCGCTGTCCCACTGCCTCCTGCAGCTGCACATTGAGGAAAGACAGCTGCTGCCAGCTCTCCTTCTCCTGCACCTTGTCAAAGATGGCCGTGTAAAAGTCATACATGGTGTCTCCTGCTTCCAGCAGGAAGTAGTTCCTCATAGCCTGGAGGTATTCCAGCAGCCTGCGGACACATCAGCAAACTGAAATGCTCCATAGGCAGTGACAAAAAGTGAGTCAGAGTCCTCACACTCACACAGCGATGCTTACTTGTAGTCTTTTTTCAGGGTCTTCATCAGGTTCCCACAGCACTCGATGTACCTCCTCTCGATGTGGGGGTAGAGGCAGGAGCGCAGGGTGAGCTCAAATGTCTGGCAGGTGACAGACTGAGAGGAGCGGTCCACGATAAAATCACCTCCAGAGAAACGCTCGTGGAAGTCACTCTGCTCTAAGTACAGCCTGAGGGGGAACAAAGACCAGACTGTTTAGCCTGCAGGTCTGGGACAAAAAAAATATAATCCCTTTGAAATTCAATTATGTTTGGACAGTGCCATTTGAGAGATGATAAAAGCACCAGCTGCAAAAAGGCAGAATAAAATGATGGCTAAATTGGAGGCCTAAGCTTTATTCTTGCAAGGATAACTGTGGATTACAAACTCACCACCTGCCCTGCCCCAGCATTTTAAATTTGTCATGGTTTCTTGTTTTAAGCAGAACAGGTTGGTCTAGTCGTCTGAAGAGCTGCTTGTTTGTTACCTGGCAAAGTTGATGGCCAGCAACGGATCATGGACATCATCAATCTCCAGATGCTGAGCAATGATGGACTGCATCTTTATGAGACTCCTCTTGGTGGCTTGTTGTTCAGTCACCGTGTCTGTCAGAGATTCCTCTTGGCTGCAGAGGCGCGACTGCACCGACTCCAAGAACAATGTGTACAAACTCTTCCTCTCTGCATCTGCAATGCAATATTTTGACACTGTTCAAGAAAATGCTGAAACATTTCCACCTTAAAAACAGCTGAAGTAATCCGACACCGAAAAACCTCATTCGCAGATTAAATGCTGACCTCTGGAGGATTTCTCCGACTGCTCAGTCTCCTTACAGTCCAGATTTTTGAGCAGCTGCATGGATTTCCCCGCCATGATAATCTGCTTGAGGACAGGTTTGAGGAAGGACACCATGGTGAGCTGCCTGTTGCTGGAGCCCTGATCCCCTCCGGAGCTCCCGCTGGCAGCGTCGTTCAGCTTCTCCTCGTTATCCACCATCTCCGACACACTGTACAGCGTGTAGGTGGCGTACCAGAAGTCCCTGTGGTTCACTGGGACATCTTTGTTCCTGAACAAGAAAGAGAGTGAGTGTGTGGAGAGTCATGTTGGGAGAAATGTTTTCAGATTATCAAAAAAAGTAAAAAATAAAAATAAAAAATCTATTTCCTACCTTTGGATGATGAACTCTTTGGCAGGGTCAAACAGGTGGCCGTGAACAATCCATTCATCCACAATCTCCAAATATGGTCTGACGGTCTCTGTCCACAGAGAAAATAACAGAGCCACCTAACAGGGAAAGATGACAGTCAGCAATGTTTCCTCATTAACCCGCGAGTTCTGCCTTACGTGTTGAGTTCACTGAGCTGAAGACGCAGGACATACTCACCGCCTGCTCTGATGCTTCGCCAACACTGTCATACTCAATGATAGCTTTGTACAGCGTGTTGAGCAAGTGCGACGCCCGCACAACATTTGGAGTCTCGGGGGGGACTTCAGCAACCCCGGTGCAGAAGACTTTGTGCAGCACTTTGATCTGGGCCAAGTGAGGGCTGAGTCGCTCCAGGACAGCAGACAGGGTCACCGTCTCATCTATGAAGAGGATGACTCATCAAACAGTGGCTGACTTAATGGATCAAATACTCATAATTATGGGTGGGGATAAATGCTATACAAAGCAGCATTGTAATCTTTGATGTTTTTTATAAACACAATAGCACAAACCAATCTATCAGTTTGTTGTCTTACTATACTGCAGCACAGGTGGATCCTTCCTGTAAACATGTGACCTCGGAAACTTTCTGACTCTCTAGCAGTGAGGACAGTTTTTGGCTTTTCCATTTAAATGATACCACCTACACGTCAGGGTGCATAATAAATAAAACACACATGGGAAAAACAGTTCTATACACAATGTCAAATATTTTCACAAGATCACTAATACATTATCCTGCATCATTTAATTAATGTTATTTATACAAAGTTTATATTATAGAACATCCTCATCTATGTGTTGATTGAGGAACTACAGATCTCTGCACATCACCTGCAGTGTTAGTAGCTGTTCAGGCTGGGGGGAGTTATACAGCAGCTATAAAGTGCTGTGTTATGTTTGCTCTAAGAATTTTGTTACCAACTTTTACTGCGATCACTGGACAGAGGCTGTCCCCACAACTTTTACCAACAAGTTCACTTTTTACAGTTTTTAATTTTGTATGAATTAAACAAGCAAAATACAGTGCATCAATTAGAGTTTCACATATGGAGGAAGGCCTCTTCTTGATTTTCAGAGCCAAGCTAGATGTTCTCCCCCCATCACCAGCCTGTATGTGAAGCTAAGCTAATGGATGGTTGTAGATTCAGTTGTCAAGTGAAGGTATTTCTAAACATGTCAAACTGTTCCTACAGCTCTGAAATGAGCATTTCAGCTTTCTGCTGGTTTGTGTTTCTTCAGTTTGAAAATGACAAGTCTGTTAAACGGGCTCTGATTCGTCGCACCAAGATCACCTGTGTAGTGATGCCAGCGTTATCTTACAGGTCTCACGAGGAATGCAGAGTTATAGTTGTCCTTTCAGTTCTATCAGGAGTTAGCCAACAATTAGTGAACATTCTTGTACTTGCCATTGCATATGAGCTCTCTCTCAATTGTGGTCAGCTCCTTTTTGAAGCTGGTGAAGTACTTGTTGAGAGCCCACACAAAGGCCTGGTAGGTCCTGAAGGGAGGCTCGGAGCCCTTCTTGGAGCTGTAGGAGGAACCAGAGCTGGGCGGGCAAGGCTCCGAGCTGTATCCCGTCACCTCGTCTATGAACCTCTGCAGCCTGAACACAGCCTGTCCATACACGGCAATATGCTCCAGCACAGAGCGCAGACAATTCTGTCGCACAAAAGAAGAAAGGATTGTTTCCTACAGCTGACAGAGGACTAGTTTATTGAGGTGTCATGCAAGTCGTTTTCAGATTTTTTACTTACACTGGTCAGATGAGTCACCACCACGTTATTCCTCACTGACACTTTTCCATCATGGTGTTGGAATATAAAGTGTTTCTTCACTCCAGAGAGGAGCCTGCAACATGATAGCCAGAAGTCAGTTTAACTGTCTAATATTACTCAATAAATATCTCATTATGAGCCTGTAAAGAACAAGGAATTTCCTGTACAAAACAACAAGGACTCAAATGTTTTGGGATTTATGAGATAATTAAGGGTTTGACTTGTGAGAAAAGGAGATAAATTTCTTTGCAAGTTCGTACAACGAAGACAGTCACACACCCCACAGCATCATTTCATCTCACCACAGTGTCTCCCGTATTACTTGGGTCTCTGTGACAAAGGCCTTTTCTTCTGGCAGATACAGTGGATCAGTGTTGTACAAGTGCTGATCCCTGAGAGAAGAGACACTGCGCATTAACATCTGACCATTTCAAATCATTTCAACTCACAAATCCCCTAAAGTCAACTTCCTATTAATAAACAGCTTCACTACCAGCTCAGTTGATTATGGAATTAACATATTTGAGATCTTTTTTTTATAAGAAAGTTATTTTATATGACTGCAAAGTTAGCAAAGAATAAAATGCTATCATTCAGTCAGACTTTATTTGTATAGCACTTTTCATAAAAAGAATGTAACACAAAGTTTACTTTACTTTTAGAGTAAGAGCAAAAAAAACGACTTCCCCCCTCTCTCTCATTCACACACACAGAGAGACAGAGAGAGAGAGAGAGAGAGAGCAAAAAAGTAAGTAACAAATAAAAAAACAATAAAGAGACAAAAATAACAGCAGCTGAAACTTTGCATTTGTGCTACAACTATGACAAAAATGTATAATTTCTGACTGATATGACTGCTAAGGATTGGATATTGGTACCAGCTTTAAAAAAACAACACCTAGTATTTTAGCCTAATTTATTCAGATGACACTTTGACAAGAAAATCATGATGCACATAAAGAAAAATGATCTCATGATAGGGCCAGAATAAAGTCGTAATTTTTTTTAAGAAAAAGAGTCATAATATAATGAGAAAAAATTTGTATATTTTAGCAGTTGTGAGTTTTACCAAATAAAGTAAGCTAGTAAACAGGTGAGAGGGTCCACAGGTAGAGGTTTTAGCTATAAGCGCTTGTTGTCACAGATTGGAGGACACAGAACAGTGAACTTTAATAACTAAGCGCAGAGTGACACTGCTGGGAGACACAGACCAGAGCTGTATACCTGTCATACCAGACAAAAGAGCAACTGTGGACAGTCAAGCACAGGTAAATCATGCAAATCTAATCTCTTCTACTCACACACCTCACAATAATGTACAAAACTGTTTTCTCAAAATATAATAATCCTTTTGGTGGTGGTGGTGCAATTCCACAGGCACAAATCCTCTCCTCTCATGCCGGGGAATGGACACTGGGGTCATGGACTCCTGGGCGTTGAGCTGAATAATAAACTGAACTGGACTGACAAAACTAACATGCTTTACAAAAGAAGGCCAGAGCAGACTCTATCTGCTGAGGAGACTCAGGAGTTTTGGAGCGCAGGGGGCACTCCTGAGGACCTTTTCTATGCTGTGGTCTGCTGGGGCGGCAGCATCTCCACTGCTGACAGGAAAAGACTGAACAGACTGATGAAGAAGGCCAAGAAATTTCTGCATTTGGTTTTGAAACGTTTACTTTGCTGCTGTGACACTACAAATTTCCCCACTGTGGAACTCATGAAGTACTATCTTATCTTATCTTATTCTTTAAATGTTATGACTTTATTCTTGAAATTCAGTCATGGTAAATTTGGCCCAAATAAACTGAATCCATATTATATTATAAAGTAAAAGCAGTTGCAGGTCTTACCACACATTGAGCAAGTTGGAGTGTAAATGCAAGCTGTGAGGAAACCGGGGAGCATGGGGCACCCAGTACGGTGTCACTACATGCTGTTCAAGCCACGCCCGGGCGTCAGGCTCACCCACTGCAAAGACACACAGTGGAATTATTTTTACACTAAATAGCAGCTTCAGTGTAGATGTTTGTTTTGGTCCTATCTCCTTTTTACATTAGTCCATAAGCATCGAGGCTTCCATGACCTATTTTCCATTATTGTTATGATATTTTACTGTGTGACAAGTTTGCACCTGTCCATGTGACTGGAACTGTTTTGTTGGTGTGGTCCTGGTCCTCCTGAGGGGTTCTGTCCAACTGGATCCCAGAGTCCTCTCTGCTGATTGGCTGCTGACTGTCATCGTCCTCACTCTCCTCCTCAGACCACTCCTGAAAAGCAGTCAGACTGATTTAGATACAAGACAATCTTAATGTCGTGGTGCTGCTGTTGTGGTAATTCATGTCCACAAAGGGTGGGTTTGGTTAGGATTTACTCACAGGAGTATCTGGGTACGGTCCAATGTCTATGTCCTCTCCCTCCATCAGATATTTACCCCAGTCAAAGTTGTCCTCTGGTTCTGCGCAGACACGTTGGGGAGACAATGATTAATATGAACATGTAGCCAAGTCAATTTAAAAGTTTTAAGTATCGGTGAAACATCAACTTACCAGCCTCCTTCACCCTGGGCCTCTCAGTAAAGTTTGTGTTTGAGGGGGACCCCGACAGGAAGAGCAGCAGTGACAGTATGCTGTAGTGTACATCAGTCTGCAAAAAAAGGAAACACAAAAAAACTGTGCTGTATGTAATTTGTCAGAAAGCTGTGCTTTGACACCAAGGCAAACATGGGCCATGAAGAAAACAATCTATTGGGGATTTGTATTGTGTTGACTCTCAGAGTTAATTTTCTGTCAGCCCATGTCACTGTACCTTTGTTCCATCTGTATTAGGTAAAGGTGAGTTCAGGAACTCTTCAGTCAGTCTCATCCAGCTTCCTGCTTTACTCAAGTCAGAGTGGACCATGAGCTTTTCGTAGATTCTGGAAAACAAGGCAGGTTATGCACAACAGTGTTAGGCAAATGACCAACGGTGGGGTGCTCCTTATTGTAGCAGTGGCATTCATTCAGAGTATTTATGATGTAGGAGAGTACATGCACAACACACTCAGCTCCACTGTGTGCATCTGGGTACTGAATCCCCCAGACCAAAAATCAACAATCATCTATGAATAAGTGTGCAAACTGACAACAGTGTTACAACCGGCACAAGTGTGATACAGCGTTTGGAAGTAGCACTGTCAGTCTGCACTCTGAAGGGCATCTACATGAAACATCTGCACTGAATTGTAGATCCATCAGGGCACTGTCTGAGCTGGGATGACGATTTCTGATTAAGTATACATACCAAATGCTTAACACGTTCATATGCAGGATATTTACAGCAGAACTGTAAATAAAAATGTTGTTACTGTGTCAGAGCTATTAGTCCATTACTTGATTTGTTTGGTCCTGTGCCAAAAATTAGCTTTGGTTAAACACAAACTCATTTAACAATACGGATCATGAAAGTTTTTACACTCATGGCCCCTTCACAAGACAGTCTGTCAAGACTCGGTGCATGCTTCAGTGGTGCACATTCCCATACAACGTTAAATAATTAATCATACTGCCACAGAACAGTTTTCACACAGTAAATATGTGGCACAGTGCTTATGTGGTGACCATGATATGGTCCAGTGCCAAGTTTCTGTTATAGGATGACTGAAACATAAATTCATACATTTCTAGGTGGACATCCCCATAGTCCTCCTTAATCATAAAGTAATTAGTTCGTCACTACATAAGACACTGCAGGAGCAACAGCACCACAGGCAGCACTCACCCAGTTACACTGCGCTGCACTTTGTGGCTGTCCACGTCCAGGTAACGGTGAAACCTGTCAACAAATGAGACTATTACTAGCATCGCCGTGTGTGGCTAACGTTTGGTTACATGTTAGCAGCTCGCAAGCTAGCTTCCATCCTGTCCATGGCTAACTCACCTAAAATTTGACCAAGCGAATTTCAGTGCCGTCTGAAAATTCTGGTCCTCCTCATCCTCGATCCCACTGATACATCTTATCAACTTCTTCGTTTCTCTCTCTGTCTCCTTTTCGAAGGTGCTCCAGTGTGCCATGTTGCTGTCGACAGTGCCGCAGTTAGCCCAACGTTACGAGCATCTACTGGTGTTTGCAAGCTATCTGTCAGGCTTGCTGCTCAACTGGTGACTCTGCAGGCTAAGATGCTAACACGAACAAGAATATGTTAAATATGCCATTTGTTGAAAAGGCAAAACAGCTTCAGCCATTTCTCCATTGATTCCTCCGGTACCGCGCAGCGCTTCCCTGACAACAAACGAGGTCCTGTGCGCATGCGCGACACCAAACTCACAACCGTTGGTATGTTTTAATGTTCACCTAAAAACTACTGTTTGAAAGTGTCAATTTTGTGGCACGAAAAAAAGTACAAGTTCAAGCGAAAAGAATACGCTAATGGCTGATACGCTATTCTAAGGGAGCATTACTTTCTCATTCATCTCCCATAATTCATTGCAGCTCTGAGACGTTATGGTAGACGACAGCCGTTGGAACATCTTCCCTTCAAGGCTCTCTGGCATTCCCAATTTCACTGTGTTCCCAGCAGCGGCGGCATCCTGCGTAGTTTTATGTCGGATTTTCAACGGAACTGAGAGAAAATGAGTAAAGATGGAACCATTTTGAGACTTTGAGTTCACTGAGCTGCTATGAAAAACTGCGTATGTGCGGACAGGACGGAAAAATAATCTGGTTATTTTGTCTTTAATGGGGCGGGGCTACTCCCCCCACACACTCCGGGTTTCTCACGCATTCACATAACTTCAGTGTGGAGGCGACAGCGCTCCTCCAGACACTGAGCGGACCGCCGGAGCAGAAGCTAGCCGCCCCTCCCGCCGAAAGGAAATGAAGAGGAGGCTACATAAGAAATACTTGATTTTGATACTGGCGTATTCAGGTTTACTTCTGCTAATCCCGTATGTGTTAGATTACCGGGATAAATCCGTTCAACACGGAAAGCACGGACTGCCGCAGCAACAGCCCAGATGCCCAGATTTGGAGAACACAGTGGCGCTGCTGTGGGATAACGGTTATAAAGTCAACGGCAGCGACACCACGGAGTCCACCGTCACCCGCAACCAGTCACGGATACACATCTACCTGCATGCCACCTGGAGGACCGGCTCCTCGTTTTTGGGCGAGTTGTTCAACCAGCACCCCGATGTTTTCTACCTGTACGAGCCGATGTGGCACATATGGCAGGCTCTGTACCCGGGGGATGCGGGCAGTCTCCAGGGCGCAGTGCGGGACATGATGAACGCCCTGTACCGCTGCGACTTTTCCGTCCTCAAACTTTACGCCGGCTCTCAAAACATCACCACTTCGTTCATATTTGGCTGGAAAATGAACAAAGTGATTTGCTCAGAGCCGCTGTGTGATGCGCACAAGCGGCACGACATTGGGTTGGTGAAGGAGGACCAGTGCGCAAAGTGCCAGCGGAGGGACATCAGGGAGCTGGAGAGGGAGTGCAGAAAGTACCCGGTGATGGTGATCAAAGGAGTCCGCGTTTTGGACCTGAGCACGCTGGTTCCTTTGATGAAAGACCCGGCGATCAACCTCCAGATCATCCAGCTCTTCAGAGACCCGAGGGCCGTGCACAACTCCCGCTTGAAGTCCAAGCAGGCCCTGGTGAAGGAGAGCATCCAGGTGCTGAGGAGCAAGAAGCAGGCCGACAAGTACAAGCGGCTGCTGGTGCCGAGCAACAGGGTGAACCGAGCTGAGAGCTACGTCTCCAGCGCCATGGAGCTCATCTGTGACAACTGGCTCAGTGACATGATGCTGGTGGTAAACGCGCCCCCCTGGGTGAGGAGGAACTACCTCCGCATCCGCTACGAGGACCTGGTCCTGCACCCCATGGAGGAGCTCCAGAGGCTCTACCGCTTCTCCAACCTCTCCACCTTTCCTGCTTTGGAAAAGTTTGCGCTGAACATGACGCACGGGCAGGGGTACTCATCGGACAAGCCCTTCCTGATTTCATCTAGAGATGCAAAAGAGGCTATATATGCGTGGAGAGAGCGGCTCAGTGTGGAGCAGATAAATCAGGTGGAGGCCTACTGCAGCGAAGTCATGAGGCAGCTTGGTTATCAGATAAACAGCAAAGCGACATGAGGATGTGGCAGGAGGAATCGATGGGTTAAGGTATGCTCAGACCACACAGAGGAGGTTTTATTCAAGAGCGAGTGAACATTTAAATGAGCAGTTTTGTGCATCAGTCATCTTGTATTTAAACTTCAGCACAGGAAGTTGGTGGTTTCACAGAAACCCTCTGACAGGAGCTCAGGTCTTCTGCTGTTCCTCTATGCCAGATGTGTGACCTTTGACATCCGTCTGAACGACAACAAATTGTCCTCCAGTGTGGAGAATGATGAACATGCAGAGGCTGTTCTCACTGTCATCTGCTAGAGGAGATGTGTATGTTTAAGCACGATTTCTTGACATTGCTGTGATTTTTATGGAAGCTGTCCGTATCCAACAGGCAACTTGAACAAGTCTGATGTGGAAACTTGAATCCTCCAGAGCATGTATTCTGTAATTTTAAGAATTTTTAACAAGGGAATTTCAGTCTTTTGTTAAAAACATATCAGACACTAAATTTATAGTGAGTTTACAGTAAATGTATACATCATAAAACATGTCTGGAGGGGGTAAAATGAAGTCCACCTTTTGATTTAGAGCTAAATGATATGCAAAAAAACATAGTGAGATTATTTGACACATATTGCAATTGCAATATGAATCATGATTTTATTTCAAACAAATTTTATTTCCACTGAAAAAACTATAAAAATTATGATCATTTGATTTTTGTTGGGGTCTTGTGGGCAGGGGTGTCTCTGTAGCGCCAGAATGCTTCATTTATGGTTTGTTGTGACACATTTTACCTTTACCTTGTGATTTGGTTTTTTCACTTGTTGCCATATTGTAATTTCAATAATATGTTGGATTAATTGTTCAGCCTTAACTTGATTATATAATTTTTTTATTTATTTTACAGTCCTGCCTCATATTATCTTGACTGTTGACTGTGTTGTTCAGATAATAATGGAGCTGTCAATAACAGCTCTGCCGGACTCTACACTTATAACCTATTAATATATCACAGTGTTGTGGTTTTTCTTTTCACACAGAGCTTTCTCTTTTAGTTTTCTTTCAAGGTAATCAATCACTCATCAGATTTAACCTGGTGTTGAGGCTCATCGGGCTGAACTTAAAACCATTTTAGACAAACGGAGGTTTCATAGCATTGCCACTTTCAACACAAGTGATGCCACTGTAACTGGTTTTTGTAGCTTTCAGAGCGAGACAGTCAGAAATAGTTCTCTCTCCTTAATAAGCGAGCGATCTGTTGTTTAATAGAAGCGTCATTGTTTTCTAACTGGCCACGCAGGGCCCCCTCATGGATAGTGTGGGGGCTGGCAGCAAGTGCAGCTGGGCCTCAGACTGTGTCGTCGAGAAGGGGATCATTGTATACGGCTGTCCATGACAGGGCAGAGCTCCCAGGGTTACCACCAGCCTGTCACCACCAGCTCTCACAAGCAAGGCCCTTTAGAACTGGGCTGCCTACAAACCGTCAGCATGGAGTAGATACAGGGGTGGAGGCGGTGGGTGCCCCTTGTCTTATTGCCTCCACCGTGATTTTGGCACTGACAGAGCTATTGATGGAGGTCCTGAGCATTGTTACAGTTATCCTGTTGAATCTGTGTGTGTAGTCTTCATGCTCTGTATCTGTTTCAGTGTGCGGCTGTGTCATAACTTAAGGGTTTTATCTTAATTCTCAGCTGATTGTTTTTCTCTTTCAGGGGCCTGGTTTCCAGGGCTGAGGGTAAAAGGTGGAATAACAACACAAGCAGCTGGAATGTGGTCCACTGGGAGCTTGCAAGCACAACTCTTGGGTTGTTTTTCTTCAGGCGAGCCGGGTCGATGAACTGGAGAAAATCCAAGTGGAAAGAGCAGCCAATCACAGACAGATCTGAGGCAGGAGAAGGCAGCTTATTTTTACAGTGTTACCTGGATAACACCCGCACAGTCTGTGCAGATAGAAAGCGTGTGGGGAGGGGTAATAAACAAGAAGAGAGAGATGGGACTGGTTTTGTACTCCAGTTACACTGGCCAGCCTCTATCCTTCTGTCCTTTTAGTAGCACTAATCCATCCTCAAATCCCCTGCAGGCGAGGGCCATAAAAAGCCCAAGATGGGTCCTTCTCCGGAGACGACTGCCAGGATCCAGGGTGGCAGAGTCGAGATCGCTCTCACCTGCGTGACTTATCCGTCCACTGTGGCAGTAATCTCAAGCATCACTGATTCTTAACAGCATCTGGCTCACTAACAGTGCTAATGTAGAGCTTTGAAAGACGAAACTACAGTATTTTCTGGAAAAGAGGCCTGACTGAGGAACTATTGTTCCAACCCCGGCCCCTAAGGAATCCGGACAGCTGCAGCGCCTCACTGACAAAACGCTCACATGGGTGTGAAATTTTCGAATATTCCATGGACATGTCTTGGAGAGCTGCCTCTGTCCTCTGCCAGTGAATTTTTTAAACAACTTGCCATAAACACAACAGACGGTACCGAGTCATATTGCGTACCATTCTTACTGTTGATAGTTGTTGTCTAAAATAGTGTAAATGCTGTGCTATCCCTCTGGTTAAGGATCTGTTGAGGAGGGGTAAAATATTTACCAGCATCCGCGTGTTCAACTTTAGAAGTTGGTTCTGTCATAATTGTTCTGGGTGGAATATCTGAAGTTCTCTTGTCAAAGAAAGAAATAACTTTCAGACTATTTAAACTGACTGCAATAAAGACTTAGTAAAAACTACAGAAGGAAAATGCATGATTTTTGGCGTGACTTTAAAGGCCCCATATTGTATGAAGTGAAATTCCCATGTGTTTTTTGATTATAAAGCAGGTCTAAGTTTTATATTGATACTGTGAAAGTATCAAAGCCTCAGTCCACAGAGAAATACACACAGCCTGTATTATGTAAACTGAACCTCAAAACGAGCCGTCAAGACTTCTGTAACTTTGTGGTGTCACGACTATGAAGTTACCACTCTCAGCCACACCCCAAACCCCACCCACCTGGTCCCATCATCCAGCCTTGCAGCATTTGGTTTCTCTGAGTGTTTACCTGAAATTTGCTATATTTTTATTAAGTCACTCAGAAAACAGTCACCCAATCAGAAGGGAGGCCCAGAGCGTCTCTTCTGATTAGCTCACTGACCTGTTGTTACTGGAACTCCAGAGAGAAGCCTGAGAGAGGAGATGTAAAACTACACTGAGATGTAGAACCACCCACCACAAATATATCGTCTTATGGATCTCAACACACAACAGTGTAAAATATGGGACCTTTAATGTATTGGCTGAATTACAGATTCAGTGGGAGTGAATGGGGGCTTTAAAACACACCTGCATTAGACTGTAGTGCATTTCAGCATAGAACTTATACACTGTACATACCATAGTAATGAGCTTACAGGTGATCAGTGTGCATTAGTGAGCATCTTGTAATCTTGAGTTGAATTAGAATGACCCTCCGAAGGTCAAAATATATTATATGAACCATAATTATTCTTTATCATTTGCTTATGTGCATTGGATTTGATTGGGCCTCCATACATAAATACAAAATATTTCTCATAATAACTCATAAACTGTACATGTGCTGATCATAATGTACCACTGATCATAAACTGATCAGTGGTAAATAATTAAGCATTTTGTACTTTGTACACTGGCTAAAATATGTCTGTGGGGATTGTGTTTAAATATTAAGAACCAAGTTACACACACTTTGACTGCTGAATTGTCTTGGGAGCATAAAATAGATGTGTTTCTGGGAAAGGCTTGTAATTGTATTCAAATTTGATGGAAATCCAGGAAGCTGCATGAAATCGTGCAGATATAAATGTATTAATGGTGCATGAAGCACAGGTTACAGGTAAGCAGAAGAGGCACAGAAGAAATTAAGAAGTAGACAACTTCCTTTGGCAGCTTCACAGACCAAAACAAAAGGATCAAAACAACTAGTTGACTCATAATTTGACAAGTTTTTATTAACATGTTGACATGCAAACCATGGCAGGTAGATCCTGGCAGCCAGCTGCTACTAGAAACAACAGGTCCACATATTGACAATTGAGCTACATCTCATATTTCTCAGGTACAGAGAGCATGTAAATATAGCCAGCAAGACAACTGACAGCACAACAGTGAGAGAGAGAGAGTGCACATAAAGGTTATATAAGAGTCCCACCAGTGTCCTCTGCTTGAGGTAAAGTGTCAAACTCGTCTGTGTTGTTGCCGTCCATACGGTGCTCCCACGTCTCAAAGCAAAACAGTTTGTCCTGGACATGATGACAATTGCAAGTTGTTTTTTTTTTTTTGTTTGTTTCTTATATTAGTCAATACAGCAGGAAAAAAATCACAGTTTTGTGTGTTTTCACATTCAGAGACACTATAATATCTGCTGTAGGTTATATTGTATACAGAGTGTTACCTGTCCATGTCACAGAGGAGATGGGGTGAGTGTACGTCTAACACCAGCGGTTTGCTGAGACAAAATGGTGAACAAGTGATTCTTTTAGTGCCCTTAATAAAGACAAGCTGAGCACAGCTTCAAATTACTTCTCACTCCAGCTAAGTTTAAAATGACCCAGAGCTTGACAACAGCTTACATAAGTAGATTCACTTCCTCTTGGTGACCTCAGAGAGTCATAAAACTTATATGGGGTTTCTCCTTTCGTGTGACAGCCTTAGATTCAACTTGCACAATCATGCCTTTCACACCTGGCCTTGTGTATTCATACATAAATGCAGCAGCCGCCGTGTACAGTCGAACAAGAAAACAAAAGGCGACACGTGCTGTGTGGTGAATTTAAAGCAGAGAGCGGTTCAGATGTCTAGACATGGTAAAGTGAACACAGAATGTGTTAGACTGTAAAACCTCCTCCTACTCCCACAGCGAGTAGTTGGTTCGAGCAGCTGCTCCACCTGCCTAAAGGTCCCGGGTACAGCTCTGAACAAATGTCTACTTCAAACACAGAGGAAATGTGCTCACAAGGTCACCAAAGAGTAACTGATGCAGCACACATAGTTAAACATAACTAAAGATCTCGTGGAGTTTTGCAAATCAACCTGCAGTAATAGAATAAGGTTCAGTGGTTTGCTGCAGTGAGTGAAGTCCGGACATCCAAAGCCACTGTCTCTCATGGAGGATTTGCAGACAGGAGTTCACAGCCTTAAACCAGTGATCTCATTTAAAACTGCTGTGTGTATGTTTCAGGAACTGGGCCACAGGCAGAGTGAGGTCACACTGTATGCTATAGTGGATGTAACACACCTGCTGTAAACACAAGAATCGAATGTTGAGACAACAGACTTTAATTTGTTAGCAAAGCAAAAAGTCCAGGGGGTTCATGATTTTACCGTGAAGAAGAACAACATTTGTTCCCATTTATTATGAGTGGACTGCAGTTTCAGAAAATGGTTACGCTCAGAGAAGTTTCTCTGTTACCAATATTTATGTGCAGCGAGAGAGCTGCATCAGTTTAAAGAAAGAGTTTGACATTGTGGGAAATCACTCATTAGTTCATGTGGCAGAGAGATAGATGAGGAGAATGATACCACCCTCATGTCTGTATGGTAAATATGAAACTACAGCAATAGCTGGTTAGCTTAGCTTAGCATAACAACTAGAAACAGGGAGAAAGAGCTAGCTTGGCTCAGTTCGAAGGTCTTTCCAGTCTCTGTGCTAAGCTAAGCTAACCAGCTACTGGTTGGATCCTCATGTTTAACAGACCGGTAGTAAAGTGGCATTCATTTTTTTATCTGTCTGCTAGAAAACAAACTTATTTGAAGAACATGCAAAGCTTATGAAGCCGATTTCCCATAATGTCAAACTATTGCTTTAACATAGTGGTATCTAAAATTAGTTCTAACTTTGTGTTTAAAAAAAGTAAAGCTTTAAACAAAAATAGGACAAATTAGGAATTTATGTCTGTTAATACATGTAACTGCAAACCCAGGAACAACAGGGGAGACACAAGGTTCACAAAAACATAAATTACACTTAGTGATTTATGAGACTAACTCACCTCATCATTCTGTTTATGTTCCAACACTTACAACAGCATATGAGGTTAATATATTTATGGGGAAACAGCCCACAGACACTACTAATGTTTATGAGTATACATACTGTAGCTGAGGGTAAAGGGTGAGTACTGCTTGGTGAAATTATCTGCAAGCACTTTCACTTCTAATCTCTGGTTGTCAGTGTTTGGCATCCGTCTGGAAATCTGAACACTACAGTCTAATGCTGACAGGTAAAATCTTGTTCAAGGCAGAGCCTGAAGAACCTGTTGGCTGTCTTTCTATGGACTCAGTGCCACCTGTGCAACCATGTTATCATACCTCTTACTAAATTTAGTTTTAGTGCAAAGCTGAAATGATTCAAAAATGTACTGATTAGTCAGTCAGTTATTAGTGAAATTAATTAAAATGAATAATTTCCTTTTTTTTTCAAGCAAAATATCAAACATCCGCTAGTTCCAGCTTCTGCAGTGAAAGACTTTGATGCTGTTCCTTGTAATAAATGATGAGCAAATTAATGTTTTGGGGGATTTGCACTGTTGGTCAGAAAAAAGTCACCTTAGCCTCTGTGATAGACATTTTTCTCTATTTTCTTTCTTACTTATAAACTTGACTACATATTGAATCAGTTGATAACAAAAATCATTGGCAGATTAATTGTAAATGAAAATAATTTCCAGCCCAATGTTACTGGATGCATCTGTTCATTTAAAATCTTTTAAAAGTCAGTAGACAAAATAATATCATTTTTGCAAAGGATTCAAAATTATGATGACACCCTGTTTTTTATTTTATCATGTTGAAATTGCTCTTCAACTGTATTAGAGCGTATTGTATTTTAAAAGTTCAGGGAAATCTGCATCCTTTCATAAGAAACAAGAAAACTAGCATCAAAACACTTTCATTCCTTTTTCATGTTATTGTTGTGACTAACAGTCAACTACATAAAAAAAAAAAAAAAAAAAAAAAAGATCCAGGCTAACTCAAAGACAAGACACAGATGCTGTTTGTAACAATCATGTGAGGTCAAGCACTGAAAGGAGCAGTCCCACTAAAAAGGGGAACAAAGCTCGGCATTGTAGCTATTTACATGCTCACATTCTCCATTCCTGTTACCTCACCCATGACAGGCTGTGGCGGCTGAGAAGGCAGCGCAGTCCCTTTCTGTGCTCCTCACATATCACATCCTACACACAGATGCTTCTCTGTGTGAAACAAAGGAAATGTTCACGAACACACCAAACGCTGCACTGGATCAATGGAATGCATTTACCAGAGCAACTCCTGTTTGAACTACGAACTATTAACGTTTGGTTTGTGGAGCCTCGTTGCAGCATCTGCATGGGGGGAGGGGGGGGGGTCATTTTCTGATGTATTGTGATGACCTGTGAGATCGGATGATGAGAGAGTGCTGCCAGGCAATATTTCATTTTTCTACCTCTTTTCCACTGAACACACAAAATGTCACATGTTTAAAAGTGCAGATTCAATCTTGCGTGGGGATACTTCATCCCCACATCCTGCATAAAGCTTTCCCCCTTGTTTATGCAGAGGAAAATGGATCACAGTATAACAGCACTGAGAATTTCTCTTCTGACGCTCTTGAGGACACACGTCTCCTGGAGAGTAAAACTCCATCTCTGTAATGAGGATGAAATGATCCTTGAGCTCTATTCCCAGGCCTGGAGGGAGCTCAGAGTCGCTCTGAACCCTCCCCTCTTATCTACTCCCATATCTCCACTTTGTCGTATCTCTGAAGGACTGGACGCTCTGCCCGCAGGACCTGGAGAGAGCTGGGGGCGAGGCGGTCTGGGGGTCAGGTCAGGAAGGTCGACGGCACAGGCGGGGAGGAGGGGAGGGTCAGACATTATCCTCAATGGGGAAAACCAGGCGTGTGCCACGGCTCAGCAGCTCTTGCTCACGGGAGTCCAGCTCACGCTCCAGCGCCTCCTCTGAGGTGCTGCCACTCCTCTTTCCGTTCGCGCTCCAGCCTGACCCTCCAGCACCATCCCCCCCGCCGCCAGACGCGCCGTTGGCTGTGATGGCAGTGTCACCGAAAGTGTAGGTCAGGTCGCCGTCGTTATGGATGAAGTCAGAGTCGTGGTCCCTCAGCTGCTCGTGGTTCTGAAAACACACCCACAGTGGAACATGAGGGGAGGGATGGGTTACACGTGGGAGTGACACACACAGATGCAGGACACACAGTGTGGGTACATGTGGTGGGAACAGATGACACACTGACTTTAACAGTGCAAAAGGCTCATAAGGGACACTATGGATTTACAGAGGGGAAGGGAGGAGACTTTCACTTAGTGGCCTGCACTGCAGCAACCGGATTAAAGTGCAGATGAAACAAAAAACACAGAAAACCACAGGCTGCACAATGACATGAAAACCAACCCCACAGTGAACTGCAGCACGAGGTTCTCACAGCTCTAATTGACCAACTGACAATCAATAGTCCTTCCATGTCCCGGGGGAGAACAGGATGAGTTAACGTTGGGTCACCGCAGGATTACTCAGATCAACGGATCAAAAAACAAAAAAATTACATAACCCCACAACCCTTCTCTCAGACAATAGTCTGGGAGGAGAAATAGTGAAAACAGCCTCCATTTGAATCCATCAGGCATTTTATGTTGTTAAAAAGGGCATGGTTACTAGCCAATTAAAATAGTGACAGAACTCTTATTTAAGAATAAGTTACAATAAATTATTTTTACGGTAACAATAAAAGCAGTTTAATAAAATGAAGAAAACGAGGGGAAAAGAGAAAAGGGGAAACAGCATGTCTATGAAAATAATTAACTTTGTATCCAAAGCCTGAAATAGCTTATTTTGTGTCAAACTCCATATACAGTACACTGTCCTGCTACAATACCCACTTGAGCACCAAATGTGTATTAATCCACAGGTGAAAATAGTTCCCAGCAAAGGTACTATTTACTCTTGTTTGAGTAAGGATTTATGAAAACTACAGTGATCAGATGTTTTAGGAAATTATTTTCCCTTTTTAGAAAATAAGTATATATATATATCTGTTATCTATTGTTTGAAGATTTGTCTTCAGCAAGAACTATATTTACAGAGGAAGTTAGAAAGTATTGAGGGATGGACTAACACATTGTTGGCCTCTTTCTGTAGCTGTGTTAACAGTAAGAAAAACATAGAATATCACCAGCCTTATCCATAAAAATTAGTCTGTAGTACTATCTTTTCAAAAGTAGCCAGGGCACTACATCTATAACCACACTTTAAATGTTTTACAATTTGAGGTCAATGGGAAACAAAAATCTTGGGGGCATTTTATTCCCTCCACATTTTTATGATATCCATAACCAGAGGAGCAGATCAAGAGGAACCAGCCACGGAGCTTTCTTTAATCCTGTCTCTCCCCACTTGGCAACAGAGAGCACTGGACAGCCTAGATAATATGAACAGCCATCTAAATTCATAGCTCGTCTGGCAGGCAGCCCTTGGCTGGCAAACCAACAGCAACACAACACCAGGGGAAAACATTTACAGCTGCAGAACCTACGACAGAACTCATGGAGAATTAAATTTAAATGAGAGACAATCAATCTACTTTGCAGTAAGGAAATGCAATTTAGAGTTAGTAACCCCCCTGTGATAGGCTCTGTGAGTTACTGTGAAAGGAGAGTATAATGGCAAAAAGCCTCTATGTGAAAGTATTTTACATTAAATGAAAAGGAGAATTTGACAGAGGGAATCCAAGTGTGACCGTCCCCTCAATGCCTGCTCCTGTGTTTAAAATATCAGAGCAGAACAGTGATCATCATGGAGATGGGGCTGAAAAGGGCCTTTTGTGCTGCCCTCTGAATGTAAAAAGGCTTCTTGACCATCCATTTTCTTCCTCGCTGAAGGCCTCAGCGCTTTGTGTGTTTACTGGCAGGCATTGAGAATATTTTGACGATATCACAATTCTCCTAAGAGAAAAACCTTCAGTATTCACAGAGAGCCTTCCTGAGGCACCAACCTCAGGTTTGAATGTAAGAAAGGAAAGAAAAAGTAGCACTTTTATAGTCATTTTACAGAACGCTTTGGTTATAGCTAATTTGAAAAACATCTCAAATTTAGCTTTTTTAGTCTTAGGTGTCCAAATATCTGAGACCACTTACATCTTAATATCATTGTCTGGAACAAACTGTGTCATACTCTTACAGCAGAAAAAACACATTCACTACAGTTTTTGTATGAATGAAACAAACAATATATACCATGTTGATTAATAAGAGTTTTAGAGGTGATTATAGACAGGTGTTTTTAATTTTGAACATAGCCAGGCTAACCAGCTGCTAGCTATATATTTAGCACACAGACACAAAAGTGGTATCAGTTTTCTCATCTGACTCTCATGGAGGAAGCCAATAAGTGTCTTTCCACCTTCTTTTTATGACTATTCTTTACGACAATGTTCAGTGAAGAGACTTTCCACAGTTTCTGCAGTGTGAACATGGATTTCTCACAGACCACTGGTTCATGTAGGAGTGTCACTGTTTGTTTGCTGCACGGCCACTGTTTGGAAAGTGCATGTGGACACTGACCTCGTACGCCCGGGGGCTGGTCAGACAGCTCGCCAGTGGCCCACAGTAGCTTGGCAGAGTGGAGGTGAGAGGCGGCCCACTGTGTGTCAGGATCGGCTTCAGGTAACTGGATAGCTGTTAAGGAGAATGACCTGCAGGGCTCAGCACTTATTAACTCTGAGAAAAGGCTGGTTGAATAGAGTTCATATTCCATAACTTTACTACCTTCTGATAAGGCACCTTTCTTAACCATTAACTAATTTACTAATGCTTGATGGATCATTTAGAAACCTTTTATGAGAACAACGTTTGGGTTTCCAGATTGTGAAAAGGTTACTTTGTCTTTTTAGCAAGCTCTTTACTTCATTAGAGAGACGCCTCCAATGGAACAACTGATCATCTACCTTGTGAGGAAGTGGCAGGGCATCTAACCATCTGACCAAAATCAGTTTATTAACAGCTGAAAATTTGCAAGTGCAGACTTTATTTATTTGATTAGTAGAACCAAATATTTCATTAAAATGTGCAACTACAGAATTTATGTTTTATGCAAAAATTAGAGCCATTTTCCTTTATTAATGATTTGCTAACGTTTATTATTTCATGGCTCAATAAAGAGTCTTGCTCAATGATCATTAATAAAAGGGGTAATCTAACAGGTCTGCGGTTGTAAATGTTAATAAGCTGTTTATAAATAGACTGATCCAGATGTCCTATAGCCATTTTCCATAAGTGCTGATCCAAGGAGTTAGCTAAAAAGACAAAACAGATGTCATGCAGAGGGAGGATTTTCATTAGCCTGGGAACCCACATTTAGTTCACATTAATGGCTGGTCTATAAACCATTAATACATTATTTATTAGCTATAGCGTTTTAACCATGTATCAGGGTTACTTATTTGACAGTGGTAACCAAATATCTGATCAAACACTGCTTACACAAGTGCATTCCCACATAAAACAATGTAAACTAGCTGTAACAAAAACAGACCTCACAGCCAGTCATTTTCTACAAGCTTCCTTCTCCTCCTGCAGTAACCCAACAACAACACATTCCAAATGATGAATTATGGCTTAATAATGTGGGGGATGTTTGCAAGTAGGATATATTTGGAGTTTAAATCTGCACGGGAATCTGTGAGCAGCAGTGAGGGTAAAGTCATTTTGTGATGGTTGGCAGCGGAGCAGCAGAGAGTGAACCAGCAGGCTCCTGTACCTCTTGTTTGTAATTAGTCAGGCTGTATTGCACTCTGGGCAAACCCAGTGCCATGTTCAACTGGTCAGGGCACAAGTCCCTTTGGGAGGAGGCCGTCTGCTCCCTGTCAGGACGTGTACGATGGAACACAAATCAAACTTAGTTGTTGAAATCAGCCGGCAGTTGCACAGTCTGCTGCCCAGATATATGTAAAGTCACTAAACTCCACGCATCAAAGCCCTGCGTCATGTATGTTAATCTCAGTGCTCTGCGGTGCCGGAGCGTGAGAGAAATCCACCCTGCTCACTTCAGCGTGCACGTGTCACCAGGGAGAAAGCCTCCACTGTCAAACACAGCTGCTCCGGTTAAAAGCAGCTACACAATCAACCACCTGGGGAGGCAACTGTTTGGCAGAGAGGAACGTAGGGAGGAAATGGGAGGATGAGCTGCTAAACACATTTACTGAAATCTGTTTTTGTAGCCAGACTAAGCAGAGACTGCAAACCATTTATGGATTCATGTATCTTAATCTGATCCCGTAAGGATGATCCAATAATGACATCAACTGTGTGTCTCACGTTGATGACTTACACAGTGTACTAAGAGAAAATAGCCCCCAGACAATTATCCGGACTGGATATTGCACCTGATGAGCTGTGCGGGTTCAAACATTCAAATGAAACACATGCTTTTCTTTGGTCCTGTGAAGCAGGGCACAGAAAGGATACTTGTGATCAAAGGTGTACCACAGTCTGAAGAGCCACGCGCTCTCCTGTTTGGTTTTACTCTGTCCTTCAGCCTGAGGGCCATCCTGGAGAAACACAAGAAAAAAACAATCATCCTCTCATCTTCTAGATCTGTTGCATAAACATATGGATCCATGAGACCCTGTAGCCAGTTCTTCAAATGCATTTTAACTAATGCAAGCTAACATGAAGTTATCAGGTTCTGAAATCTTAGTTAGGAATGATTTGTTCATTTCAGATGAAGCAATTCACTTCAGTTTAAATGAGATTTTATTTTGAATTATAAGCCACATGAAGTTCAAATCATGGTCAGCTATATAATATAACTGCATCATATGATCAGCACTATGATCATATGACACAGTAACATGAAGTAGGTGCGTATGAAAGACTTCCTGTATATAATGAGGCAACAGAATTGTTACTGATGTTGTTGTGTTTTACATCTTACTCTTCTGTCACTGTTGTACAATCAGGTATTACAAGTGACTGTAGGTAATGTGTGCATTTTTGGTTAGTTTCTTGCTAATGAAAGTGGATACTGTTGGTATGGCAGTGATAATCATAAGCCTTGTACTAGAGGACCACATGTTTACTCTCTGTCTGTATAACTTGCAAATCTGGCAAATCAGATTATCAAACCTTAAAATATTCTACTTGTGAGATAAAACCTTGCCAAATACTCTCACAATTCAGATTTAAAGGTATTGCCATTTTCAGAAATGAGTCCAGCAGTCAATCTGACTAAAATAGTTTATACATTTACTCAAATTTAAAGTTCATTGATTGTTTTGATTGAATTGTGTTCAATTTGTGTGTACATTTAACTAAACTGAAAAACCCTGGCATATGATCATCAACATCATCAACAATCAAATAAAGCTAACTAAGTCATGCCAAAATGAGGAAGAGAGTGCTGCCGCCCACAAGACTGAGAAGTACTTGAAATGATTAAATAATGTTATAAGTCTATGACAATCAGATCACTGTAGCTACTAACAGCACATCCTGCTTCCCACTACCTCCCACCGCCGTAATCTCAGGCTCACATTGGTCTGTTAATATCAAAATACACCGGACAGTGGGATGCAGCTTAAAGATTAATCATAAGTGAAAAATCACAGACAGTCAAAGCACAGTGGACACCACAACTAATGGAGCTATTCTGTTCCCACAGTCTTGTTCAGGAAATTCACCCCCTTTCCTCTTCAAAAATAACTGAAACATTTACATGTCTTCAGACCTGCTGACTCTGCTCCACATCACCACAAAACTGCAGAAGCAGAACAGCGAGAGCAGCGAGAGTGGCACTGACTACATAAATAATAACTGTGTACATCTGAGTGGGATCCTCACCCCCTGTAAGACCTGGAAGCTGTCTCCACAGGGCTGCAGGTCCTGGTCTGGGTCCACACCAACCCTACAACACAGGAAGAAAGTAGTAAAAAATATATAAACAACTCGTAAATATGCAGTTTAACTCTGAAGTAACCAAATTAGTGCACACGCTGTGATACATGTGGAGAGTCAGTATTTGCAGTATTTGTCAGCCACTGCTGTACAGTCTGTAATTTCCCGACTTTTACAGGTTTTTTCAGGTTGGATTTGGTCATGATTTTGTAGACTGTTCTCTTTGACACAGACTAGTCAAAGTGAACACACAAAGAGGAGTCCTGTGTCTTTTTATGCTCCACCTACAGAATGCAGATGTGCCCCGATTGTGGCTAGGCCATGTATCGGAAGTCACTTTGAAAACCAACACATCAAAGTGTCAATTTGCTAAATCTTTCAGTGGCTGAAAAATCTAACCCAATACAGACACTGTGAAACAAAGATGTTACACACTTTGTGTAATAGTGTCAAAGAAATGAAGGAGAGATATGAAATAACTTTTTACCCACAACACAAAACCAGACCTCAACAACAAATTATGTTTTATCTATACAGAAAATGACCACCAAGTCACTCTTGACCCCGTAACAGAGAGAGTTCAGTTTGCAAGAACTAAAAAAAATCATCATGTGATTGAACTAGCCATGTGTGTCTGTGCTTAGCATCACACACATGCTGCATTTTCAAAATCGATCCATTGTGGGTCAATATACTGTGGCACTGACATAGTACTGGGTTAATTTTACCCTGAACATGTGAATAAAAAAAAACATCTGAGCACCAATAAAACCCAAGACGTTGGGAGAGTTTGACGAAGTGTCAAACACAGAAAGCTCAAGTTTTACCTCACTGTCACAAATTTATTTTAGTTGTACAAAACAATGTGATTCAAAACTGCAAAGGATGCAAATATCATACATAACAATCGGTGACAAATTTAAGTTATGTTCATGTATGTATCAATAGAACTAAAGTAGATTATAAAAGTTCACAAATATACCATATTTTAGTCTAGGTATACAACCCAGCAGTAAAATTTAAAAATAGCACTAACACTGTGTCAAAACCCAGGACCTGGGTTTGATTGTTTAGTTTTTTTTACCCAGGGATACTGGTACAGCAGCGCCTGTGCTATCTTAGCCCAAAATGGGTCAATTTTGTTTGAGGGACTTTTTTTAGTGTATACCACATTACCATAAAGGAAGAGTTTGTCATTTCACTTTTTCACTTTCTTGCAGAGTTAGATGAGAAAATCAATGCCACTATTTGTTGATGTGAAGCTACAGCTGCAGCTGGTTAGCTTAGCTTAGCATATCGACTGGAAACAGCTAGCCTGAAGGTAAAAAAAAAAAAAAAAAAGAATCTGCCTTTCAGAATCACAAACTCTCACTTATTAACATTTTTGTTGAATCTGTACAACAACCAAAATGTAAAAACAATTTTTGAAATTACAGTGGGTTATTATATATAGTATAGATTATTTCTTAGCTAGGTGTGGTCACTTCCCAGCTGTTTCCCTCCATTTCCAGTCTTTGTGTGAAACATTAGTTAACCAGATGTTGACATTAGCATCACAGAGACATGAGAGTGGTGTCAATCCTCTCATATAACTCTTAATTTGAAAACAGAGCATATTCTCATATATCAAATTGTTCCATTGAAGTTGCATATTTTCAGTCTTCATACTTGGACATAAATAATTTACCCCTGGAGTCTCTTACCAACAGAGAAGGATTAAACTGAACACAGGCAGATTTTAAAGGGGCACTTTTAATTCGCATAAGCTGCAGAGCAGTTGAGTCTAATCCTTGTGGACAGACGCCAATGTAGCTGCCTATCATGGTTACATCTGATACTACAACTGACACTGCACAGTGGGGGGGTTTGACTGATGTGTGTAGTTATCTTTAGAATTTTCCATGACTAACACGTGGAGGAAATAGCCCCTCTGACTGAGTAACAGCTTTTTTTTCTAGCAGCATGAAAAGGAGCAGGCTACAAATGTCCAACTGCCTTATTCCTCTATCAAAATGCACACACACACACACACACACACACGCACACACACACGCACACGCACACACACACGCACACACACACGCACACACACACACACACACAAATACACATGCTTACATTAGTTGACACTCACTGATGTAATGCATTAACTTACCCTAAATTTAACCACCATTAAATAAATGCCTAACCCTAACCTGATTCTGACCTGAGCCCTAAAACCAAATCTTAATCCTCAAACAGCCTTTTGAAGTTGTGAGGACTTCACACACACACGCAGAGAGGATCCTCAGGAGGTGGAGTTTGCACAGAGGTCAGAGGACCTGCAAAAACAAAGAGGTACAGGCCCTGCCAGGCACTGCATCAGGAAGGATCTGTGAGGAATGGACCTGAGATTATAAAACATAAGTGCTGGGGGTTGGGGCAGAAGGGGGAAGCACAGTCTTGAACACATTTCCTCTGATGAGAAACACTATAGGCGGGCCACATGTGTTAATATACACACATACTTATATAAGAGAGAACTCCACTGACCTCAGTTTACCCACTAACCTTTAATCCTAATCCTGAAAACATCCTCTCCTCTCCTTAAATCCATCAAATATTCCTCACAAGCAATGTCTTTAGCAGGGTTTCTGTCTTCTAGGGAACACATGCAATCCTGAACAGAGTAAAACAAAACACAGGCAGCTCTCTTTCTGCTCATCACCTTCCTCTTTTGCACATGCTTCAGATCAGTTTACACATTGTTGAGCTGCTTCTGGGGAACACAGTGACCGAGTTTGTTCTTCACACCCCTGTTTTAAAAATGTGAGGACAGTCGACAGAGACACAACAAAATAAACAGGTCACCCAGAGAAAGCTTTGAATAAAGAACCTGATGGTGCCAGACCTGTGACACGTATTTATTCTGAAACATCCAATTTAAGGCACTGAAAACTATTTCAAATGCTTCTGAGTCTCAGTTTTTCCACAGCCCTTCATAGGATGAAAATGTTCCCCTTCACCAAAAAACAGAAGTAAACCGTGAAACAAAAGATTCCCATCTGAAGCAACTGCATGCTTTCCCAACACCACTAACTGTCAGAGAGTTCGCACACATTCTGATACAGCACCTGAAGTACTCCCACTTTCCATGTAGACGTCGCTGTTCCTGCAACGCTTTGCTGTCCCCAACGCTGTCACATCATAAACACATATACTCAGTATGAAGCACATTAAAGGTAAAGAGCAAGTATGAGGTGGTCTTATAGCTGACCACAAATCTCTGAACTTTAACATCTGATCTTATCATTAGATACAGATGAGGATTACAAGTCATTTTTCCAAGAATCAAATTTGATTGCGTGTGAAAATTACACAGTGGATAAAAGGGAATATCATGAGGATCAGAAAGGTGTGTTTCAGTCAGTGTTAGTTAAATGGAGGACTGAGCATAAATGAGAGTTTAACAGAGACCAATGACTCAGTGTTTTAAAAACAGTAATTGGCAACAGTCTTGGTAATGTATGATCCTCTGTTTTGGGAACATGGACTAATCCCCGGACTTGGACAGAGGATCAGCAGATATTCAGGCAAACACATTAAAATAAATGGATAAAACAGCAACAACTCTTCTTTCTTCTTTCTGCACTTACATGTCAATAACAGCACAAAACAAACTCTCCCGTCTTTTTTGATTATGTGGAAGCAGCCAATGAGAAAGGACAAAAGTAACAGACAGACAGTGATGGCTTTTGGGTGAAATTGTATTACGCAACAGGAGGAAGGAAGCCACAGTGTTCATGTTTCTAAATTCCATCCTTGAACACAGAGGGCTCTTTGACATCAGACAAGACACTTTTGGATTCTACTCAGAAAAAGAAAAGGTTGCATGCCTTGTAAACGCACACAACTACAGTTCTCTTTCAAAGACAGTATTCAAATTAGCTAAAAGAAACCATCACGCCATCAAGAAATCATCATAACATCAACATTCAACAACACTTCGCCTCACACTTCCATCTCGGTTTATCACACCCTGATGATTTCATATCCTCTTAGCGCTTCAGCTTCAACTGAATCGTCAGCTTTCAGTACCTCCGTTGTATCTGCCACTACAACGCCCGCTGGTAATCATATTTTAAACCCCTGTCTGTATTTCAATACCTTTCAGTACTTAAAGTACTTAGTATTTAAAAAAGCAATTCAAACGTCTCTCACTAATTGTAATTTGACAGCTACTACAGACTCAGGGCCGGGCTCCGACTGCAGCCGACGGTGCTGTGAGTCGCTGTATATGACTGTGGGGATGGGCGGTCAGTTCATCAGTTCATTGATAGACATGTATTAGGTAAGTTTTGCCACACTAACAGTCAAATCAATTTAATGATAAATGTATTTGATCTTATCTGTCATTAAAGGGGCTGTATGTAATTTTCTCTGCCACTGAACGCTGTTCATTGCCAGGAGCAGGTGGTGGTGATGGTCACCTTCCAAGAGCTTCAGCCATTGTTGTGTTTGCAAGACAGGAGGTTATAATACGCCCTCTGAGCAGTGGTAGTTCTTCAGAGCAGCGTGGACACTACAGTGACTTGGTATCGGAAAGTGATGAGATAGACTAACCAAGCTGGGGCTAGCTGGTTAGCCTGCTAACTTCAGTAGAAGAAAAGACAGAAATAGAAGCAAAACAAGAGGGTTGCTTTCAGCCACTGGAAACAGCTCTTGGTGACTAGAGGAATGAAGTTGGATGTTGAACTCACAATGTTTCTTCTAAACCTGGTTAGTAAACATAACACTGTAGCAGTTGCAGAAACTTACATATAGCACCTTTAAAATCCTGCTAATGTGGCAGTGTAAAGTATATTGTGGCCATTAAAGGTAACTTCTCTGAATCATCACAATAGTATGATAACAAGCAGAGGTTATGGGTATTTCTGTTGTTGTGATTCTGCTATGTATTTTATTAGAAAGGCTGTGCTTTTAATGTGTAATACTAACTAACCTCGGATACATGCCAGTGTGAATGACTTGTATGGCTGAGCGTTGTGGTGAAGTTGGTAACACATCCGTTGTATCTGATAGAAATACTGGGTTCAAATCCTGGTGAAAGCGTCTATTTACAATGCACTGTCAGGCCAGTGTAACTACTGCATGTACTAATGTTACAGCCACAATGGTTATAGTTATAGCTTCAGTAACAGAATAGCTAAAGCCACATAGCCAAGCTCGGGTTCTTCTACTTGCTTCAGCCCTTTAATTGTAACTGACATTCAAACTTCTTTCAACTTCTTATGGTACTTCAATTTTATCTGCCATTCTGAATGACTTCCACTTCAGCTTCTATCAGTATTTCAACTATTTCAAATATTTAAACCGCAAATTATCAACTGCAAGTATTTTTTGAAAATGTAGGTTTGCTAAAGCAATGGTTCTCAAAGTGGGTCCCAGGCACCCCCAGGGGTCCTTGAGGAGGTTCCATCTATAAATAACATTACTGAATGTGTCATTTCTGTAATAAAACATCTAAAAAGCAAAAATCTTATCAAATGCAGGACCCTGGTCTAACTTGTGCCAGTTTAAGGATCCTTGACATTTGAGAACCATTGTGCTAGAGCTTGAGAGAAGTGTCTTTTACTAGTTAATACAGTAAAGCTCTACCACAACCCAACCTAAATTAAAAATGTGAAATAAACTCAGCAAATACCAAAATGAGAAATTTTCCACATTGGAGCTGAGACATTAGGCGCTCCTCCCTGACCATATGTGAGCACGCAGGATGTCTTTCTCTCTCAGCGGTGCACGCCTGCCTGCTTGCAGACCATCCATCAAAACCCGATAACAGAAACCAGCAGCGTCTCCTCTCACACCAGACGTCTGCTGCCCCAGCTCTAGTCCTCCATCACATCCTGCTCATCATCCTGCTGCCTCACCACGGCTGCTTCATTTTCACAAAATTACTAAATCACATCCTGCAATCTCAATCTTCAGCATTAAAATGAAAATATGCTGAATAATATTCAATAACAGACACAGAATAATACTTTTTAATGTCCTCTGCAGTAAGATGTCCTACCACTCCTCAGGGCTTTCAAAGTGTTCCCCAAAAAGAGTAAAAATTTGTAAATTTATGCACATATACAGAGGATGATACCAGGATCACAGAGGAGCACGACTGATATCCGGCTGCCATGCACCACATGTCTCAGTAACCATGGCGATGAGTTCATGGGGAGATTTTGGCAGTGCTCTAAACCTCCACCAAACACAATAGTTTCTGCTCAGTTCGAGGAGGCATTACCCATATTAAACAGAGGCTGTTCACTCTGTCTCACACACACACACATCGCCAGCCCATAATCCGCTTTATCATGACAAATAGAAGCTCCCAGTGCATCATGGTCAGATAAAAATAAGTGAGGCTGGGCTCCAAACAGACAGATAGCAACACATGCAAAGCACTAAAGCACCAGCCCTGCTGCTCATTACATCTCAGGTGGGAACAGACAACACGGTCACAGCCTGGTGATGAAGAGCTGGTGTGACTGGATTCAGTGTCAGGACTGATTTTAAGAGTTCAGGTGTTCAATCTTAAATAACCTATTCTACTCCCTATCATGGAAAATGCTGGGATTTATAGGTACAGCTAAAATCCCAGTTACTGAAAATGTCTGGATTAAAGAACTGGGGGGTGGAAAGTCAGCAGCAGTGGAGAGCTCTAGCTCCATCTTCTGGACAGTCCCAGCACATAGGACAAATTTAGTACTAAATTAGTTTCTAATAAATAATTACAAATTAATTCATTATTTAATTCAATTCTGGCTTCAACTAAGGCTAGCTGAGGCTATGGCACCAGTTAGCTTCCACGTCTCTAACTTAAGCAGTTTTAATTCACTCATAAATTTGATCTCACTCCAGTAAGGATACATAAAATCTCAAAACACATTTATGCATCTTTTTTTGACAGCGTGGAAAATAAAGAAGTGATTTCACTAAATAAATGTCAGACACTGATGTTGTGTTATGTCTCTTTTTTCTGTATCTTTTAGACACACATGTCTGATGTTTCATTGGAAAAATGAAAATAAAGAATACTAATTATGGTTATTCATTTTGGAAAGAAATGCTTTTTTTAACATCAGAAGAAAAATTATTAATGTTTAAGATTTTTGGATCTCTTCTTTCATAAAGGTTTCAGTTGTGGGGACTTTTATTGTAAAAGGGCATGCTGAAATGTGAGGCACATTTTCTTCCACGGCTCAAAAATGTGATGTCACCTTATGTGTAGCCAGGAGAGCATGGGCGTGGTTCCACCACCAAACACCCAGACAGTGAAGAAGACGATGAGCAGCGTGGTGGTGAACATCATCTGCCGGGCGTAGGTGGCTGTATCTCGAATGGCCAAGGCAAAGGCCATCGCGCCTCGAAGACCTGCAGAGGGTCACACCCAAAAATAAATAAATAAATCAAGTGATAACATTCGGCCTAACATGATGAGAGAGACACAAAAGTTTGTGTGGCTTTCTTTCATACCTGCAAACATCATCATATGCTGGAAGTTCCCCTTGATCTTGTGCCTTCGACCAAGGTTGAGGAGGAAGGAGAGTGGGTAGATGTTGAAAGCTCTTCCGATGAATATGGCGATCTGACAGGCTGGTCAAGAAATTTTTGACTGAACACTTTAATGCTGGTGAGATTCAGGGATTAGGGTGTCCTGACCAAAGTAATACATAAAAGTGAACTTCATAGTGAAGCAGTAAAATCTTTCTGATATTGTTTTGGGGAGAGAAACAGCACAAAAATTTACCACAGGGGACTTTGACTTTGGATTTAATAGCTACATCCATCTGGGGTCATCCATGGCCCGTCTACAGGGACATCACAGCAAGTCATCAACTGTGGCCCACTTCTGCAGCTGTGGAATAATCTAGTCCTGTGGAGCTGATAGTCTGAACTGGAAACAGAAATATATTCTTGTTGTGCACCAAAAGGATACAAAAGCCCCTATGATGAAAATGGGGCTGAAAATGTGATTCTGGAAGGTGAACAGAGCCAAGCCCATGTAGGAGAAGATGAAATTCTCAGCGAGGAAGTGAAGGACCTCAAAGAGCTGCAAGGAACATTTAATATGCACCATGGTGTCACTTTAGAAATGTAGGAATACACAGCAAGAGTAAAAATAAAAACCCACAAGAAGATGCTTTAAAGGTTCTGGTTTAGAAAGAGAAACTCACAGAAGTTCTCTCACACTGCATTACTGAAAAAAAAAAAGTCATCTGTTCTGTGAGCTAAACGCCTCATCTATTCGCTCAGAATCGAGAAAAGCTTTGGGAGTTGTTTTTTCTTCTCTTCCCGGCTGACAGAGCAGCAGACGCTCTGGCCGCCATGATGATTACAGAGCTCACTGCATCTGTGTAGCTCTGAGCGGGAGGCACGAGACACACTGATGTGGAGGCAAATGAACATGCAAACCAGACCATTAGGAAGGAGAAAAGACTTGAAATGAATCTTGGAATCTTTGGTTTAATCTAAGCGAAGTACTTTAACCTCGTCGTGCACCACGCGTTCTTTAAAACAGAATAACGAGAGTCTGTCAGGACACTCTGATTCAAAATGTGTCACTCTGTGTGTCGCCTACATGCTAATCTGTACCCTGTCCTCAAGACTGAACCCCCTGTGGGAAACTAAACAGTCGTGTCAGGAGGGATGTCCTCAGACAGCCCCGATTAAGGTCACAGCAGGCTGATCATGGAGCCATCTGGCACCGGGGCCAAGCTCCCGGTTCAAAATATCAGGGGGTTCAAAATAAACGGGGGGCTATATGTGCAGGGAGCGGTCAGATGCTACCTGCTTGGTGCGCTTTGTGGACTCTTCAGAGAGGTTGTTGTAGGTGTAGTGAGCCTGCGTGATGCCACAGAACAGCACGGCCACAACGCCTGGAGAACAACACACACACACACACACACACACACACACACACACACACACACACACACACACACACACACACACATTAAAGGGGGGTTAATACAGTGACTCCATCATATAGACTACACTGCACAATTAGGCTGTATAATTATGATTCACAATGGCACAATTCAGCCACTCCAGTGATTCTCAGTCCTCTTAATGCTTCCCTACTATATTATATATTATCTGTTAATTTCATCTGTGCACATCTGCTACTGTGTAATCTGTATTTAAGTCCCTGTCACATTTCATTTGTATAACAGACAGATTCAATTCTCTGTGGATGGTTTACCATCAGTTTAAACTCCCCATAATTATGTCATTCAGCACAATCAGAGACTTGTGAGTGAGCTTGGATTTAAAAGACTCTGTCTAGGTCAATGCAGATGAAACTGTACTCTAAAAAAAACTAAAAATTAAAAAAATATTTCATAATTAAAGGGTCTTTTGATACAGATTTACTGTTTAATGTTTCATCAAATTAAAAAAGAACCAGAAGAAGCTCCTCAGATGCAAAAAAGATCAAAGATCACAGCTTTTAAATCTGTTATAATGTGACTCTTTTTGCAAGGACCTGCTCTAAAATTCATTTTTTGGGGCATTTTTGACGGGCATCTTTTCCTGTGTGGTGGGACAGCCAACACTGGTTTTGTTTTTTTACAGGCTGCCTGACCACAAACATCAAGCCCTTACATCCCAAATTGCAACCACTTCCCTCTCAGCCGTGCTCACCTGTGAAGCCGCAGGCCTCGGCCAGCAGGAAGGTGCTCCAGGACATGAGGAAGAAGAGGGCCGTCTCCAGAAGCGGGAAGCAGTGCAGCTTGGTGAACTTGGTGACGTGCAGGTCGAGGAGTTAAAGAACGACACAATAACACAAGAGCTGCCCCAAGAAACAAGTCCATCTGGAAAATTAATATACTTTTTATATTTGTAATTTCATTTCAAAGCCTGCATCAAAGAAGGATATGAGAGCAGTGACGACTCCTGTGGCTGCACCCATTACGAAGGAGCCGCTGAAAATACCCAGGAAAACCCCCACTGACTTGAAGAAGGCTGAGGCATCGAACATGTGTGTGTTTGCTCCACTGGGCTGGTAAGCAACAATAGATCTGAAATACAGAAAACATGGGGCGGCTGTTATGTTAAATACTTATTATGAATTTACAAAATTTCAAATGGTGTTTTGAATCAATTTACTTCCTTATATTTATGGAAACATCTTAATTGTTCATTTGTTTTCATATCTATCATAATGGAATAAGATAACTGTCATTAAAGAATGTGTTGTAGGAGGGGGTTGGAGATGTCCCAGTAGAGGGAGGCAGAGTGCCGTCTGTCTGTCATGAGGAGGAGCGACGCAAAAGCAGTGCTGCTCTGTCTCTCACCTCAGTACTGAATTTTAACCCCTGCAGGGAGAAGGGGCTCAAATACTACACAGTTAGAAATGTTTGCCTAAAGCAGGACGGAAAGTGTTGACGTTTGCAGGGGGAAAAAAAAGTGACTCACGAGGAAAGCACAATGGCAACTGCGTCGTTCATGACGCTCTCTCCAAACAGCAGAGCGTAGAGATCCCCGTCTGCATGGAGCTCATTGAAGATGGCCAACACCGTCACTACAGAAACATAGAGAAAAAATTGGGAAAAAGATCTGTCAAACATATATAAATTCATATCCACAGACATCTTCCATTTTATTCTCTAAACTGACTGAGAGTGACCACCTCACCTGGGTCTGTGGCAGAGATGATGGCACCAAAGAAAAGGCAGTCAGTGTAGTAGAACTTGTCGGTCAGCTGTCCGACCACTTGCATCAGTTTGACCACACCGTACATCAGATTCCTGGAGTCGGCGGAGGGGAGAGAAAAAAGGCTGTGATCACACTGATATCCACTGAGCTCCTGATTTTAAACTGATTCCTAACAAACAGAGAGTGGACGCTCACCCAATAACAAAACATGATATGGCAGTGCCCAGAAACGCATAGGTTATAATGGAGCCCAGGTTCCTGAAGAAGTGTCTCTGGAAAAGGAAATAGGGGGAATAGAATGAGGAAGGAAAGGGAAAGTCTTTAGGAAGTGTACAAAGTTAGCGTTGTTGTCATTGTCAGAAACTAGAGTCTAGTCTCAAACTGACCACTTTTTAGTTTTATTTTACAAAACCAATGTCTGAAACAGGCCTGAGGTCAGTAACAGCCACGGGTGGGTGAGTAATTCTCTGTCTAACAGGACCAGAAACACAAACACAAATTCAGCTGTTTGACTGGTTAGAAAACAAACAAGCAGCAAAACACAAAAGCCTCTCCTTTAAACACGACGAGAGACCCCCCCACCCCACCCCCTCTCAACTCTCTCTGCAGTCGTAGAAACTAAAATGCTGATTTGGCTTTCTGAAGGAAATGTGCCTTTTCCTCAGTGACTGTCAGGAGTGATTAGTGTGAAGAATGGGGCAAAGATTCTCTGATGATTATGTTGAAGAAACACATGTCAGATTTTCTGTGGCAGCTCAGTTAGATGACACACAGCTAATGATGCTGACGTTTGCATATCAGTTCTAATTTTGTGTTTTGTTAAAATGATCTAAAGCACAAGATTAACCGAGTGGACACAAACACACACTCTGCATCTTTCTCCGTCACTTTCTGCATTTGTTAAAAGTTTTAATCAGAATGAATCAAAACGAACTCCCATTGTAACACATGACTCAATTGTGTAATTTTAAGGCTGACATGACCTCCTGCTTCCTATTTCCTGAGGTCTGTTGATCAGCAAATTCCACTGTGCATCCTAATTTCACCAGAAAAACACAAAAAGCCTGTCAATACAAACGTTACCAAGAGCTACAAACCAAACTGACAGTTTATTAAAAAACAACTTGAGGAGTCTTGTTCTTCTAGAAAAGTGTTGGCACAGAATCAATTTATCAGTGTATTACATCAGTATATTGACACTGGTACAACTGGTCAATAGTTGATCAGTTAATTGATTTATCAACAGAACATGGCGCTACAGTTAATTCAGTTATATCAATCATGCACTGGTTCCATCATCTGAAATATAAGGATTTGCTTAAATCACTGTAATTTGAACACTTTTGGATTTTGGGCTGTTGGCTGGACAAAGTAAAGAATACATCATATTTTATGGACTGATATATAAATCTATAATGAAACTAATCATTGCAGCCCTAAAGTACTATATTTAACTAGACTAAAGCTTTATCCCAAGTCCACACTACATCATATTTCTAAGCAGGTTGTTAGTATATTGTGTGTTCATTCAGGGAAAGGGACACAATCTTAAACCAGTCAGTAAGAATACTAAAGACAGTCAATTTTTGATTGTGCTGTCGATGAGAGCACACAGAGCACAAACGGGAAGGAAATAGAGGAACTATGCACAGGTGGAAAAAAATTAAAATAAACTGTGGGTGGTGGTGAAACAGCTGGAGAGATCTTGGAAAACAAATAAGTACTGTTGGTTTCTGTTCGGGAAATTTAACTGACACACAATTTGATCGTCTTATGTATTGTATCATTGTCCATTGTAATAAAATGTTAACTAATGTGGTTTTTTGGGGGTTTTTTTTTGTTTTTGTTGTTTGTCTGTACTTCTTTGAGCTACTGCTAACATGCTCACAGTGATAACGCTAACACGCTGATGTTTATCAGGTATAATAACAATGTTCACTATCTTTAGTTTAGCATGTTAGCATGCTAAATAAACATTGCTAATTAGCAGGAAACACAAGGACACCTGAGGCTGATGGGAGTGTCATGAGTTTTGTAGGTTTTTGGTCTTAAAAAATGAAACTTTGACTTGCTGGTGGCTTTAGAGAACAGTCAGGGGTCAGCAGGATTCATCCTCTATGGGGACCATGAATGTTTGTGCCAAATTACATGGAAATAGCTGCTGAGATATTTCACTCTGGACCGAAGAGATTTCCATCCCTAGAGACACATTGTTAGCATGGCTAAAAATCAAATCACCACTTCACTATAACCCACGGTCACATCCTTATAAAGACGCTCTGCAGTGTGGCCAAGCACAAGGCCATTTCCTCTTATTCACCTGACTCCTCCTTGATATCATCCATCGCTGTTTAACTGGATAAGTGTGAGTTATGCTCTCACAATGAGAACATGGATCAGATGTCACCACCTGTTTAAACACATCTGACTCTCCATTATTTCAGGGTCAAAACACTAAAGCACCTGAGCTGGAGATCTACTTCCCACAATTCTCATGCATAAAAAGTACCACCTGCTGTTCTTGAAACTCTCACTATATGGTTATGGATTAATGATGAAAAGCAGCATAGGATTCCCCAAAATACAACAAATCTGTTGTTCTACAACAATCAAATGCAGAAACTGGCCGTATTGTCAGCGTCAGCCTTTTCTCTTTGCCTGCAAAAACGCCAAAAAGGAAATGAAAGACATCTGCTCTGGACTTCCCCTCAAAAGTGCCACTTATGTTTAGCTAACACCTTAAGCTCTCACAGCCTGGCCAATGGGAGCTTTTCTTAGCTCAGCATCTGTCCAATGAGACAGCAGTTAGTGGCAGCAGATACATTCACTTGGCCCTGCACCAACATTGTCTCATGTTACGTTGTATCGTACAAATTCAGCCTCAAAATAGGCACAAATCCTGAGCTTTACACGCCACGTCTCACCTTCTTCAGACTGTAGCCGGCATGGAAGATAATAGGAGGCAGCAATATGTTGAAAAACACTTCAGGGTCAAATGTCACCTGGAAGGGGAAATAAAGTGAAGGCATCATTAGGATAAATTTGACAGGCCGGTTTAAACTGCTGATGTGTTTTCTGACTGTTACCTTGCGCAGCATATCATTCTGCTCCACATTGTGAATCTCTCGGGAGTTGATCTCCCCTTTGAGGGTGTACTCAAAGAACTTGCCACTGACATTAAGCAGCAGGGTGCTAACAGGCCCCTCCTTCAGCGAGCAGCTTGGCGGGGTCTTGTTGTGGTAGCTGGTGGCAGGGATGCCGTATCGCAGGATCACACCCACAAGCAAACCTGGAAAAAATATCAGAAAAGCGAGATGATGAGAGTATAATTTTTTTCATGGGTATAACCTTTCTAATTAATCAGCTAATGTGCAGCAGAGGACCTACAATTACCCTAATCTAAATGTCACCGAGCTAACCACGTGAATTTCTCAGCACAAGATAATTTTCCAGGTGGATCAGCTCTACAAGCCCTCAGGATCAGGCAAGTGACACACAGAGAGCAGCAGAGCAAAGAAAGAAAAATGGGGAGATGGTAAGCAGAAGCTTGTGGGGAGTGCAAAAACCCAGGAAGAAAGGAATGAGGCAGGCAGTTAGAGAACATAAATCCTCTGATCAGACAGCAGTTATCTGCAGGAGACATGGCAAAGCAAAGCTGCCGACACTGCACTCTCTCCTCCTATCAGAGGGTTAACCACATACATCACACCCTGGCTTTGGCTTTAACCACACACACATGTATACAGACACAATTAGTGACAGTTTTGCAACTGGCAATAGACTCCTTAACATTAAACCGTCTTTTGTGTCTCCTTGCAAAACATCCTCAAATTACAGAGGTCACAAATGTAAGGTTCTTTCCAGCTGGTGGGGAATTTCATGCTTTTGGACTGGGAAGTACCATAAGGGGGGAATTAAGATTTGCTAAGACACAGAAAAACCTTTGAAACTGACACCACAGACTTTTAATATGCATCGCTGATCTCTCTGTGCCACAGGAACCAACTGAATATACCAAGTGAAACAATGTGGTTTTCTGTGGAGGCTGCTCTTTAAACAGATACCGAGTGTCGTGACAAAGTTTCCACTTGGCAGCACTTTCATATTGGTCATAGTCCAACAAATATAAACAGTCTGATCAAACACGAAGTGGGTTTCCACCACAACAATATATTTAAAGTGAGGGTTATGAACCTGACAGACATACAGTGGAGTGTCAGTCTGACACCTCACTGTATATAATAGTTGAACCTGTCTTATTGATACATATAAAACACATACTGTATGTGCACATAAGCACAACACATTGAGTGAAATTGTGCTCCCACCTCAGGAAATAGTAATTATTAACTCTATTATTACTCTCACTTTCTTGTCTTTGCAAGGTCAGGACTCCCTGCTGGAGCTGATGGGCTGTATTTGTGAAGCTGGAAAATAAAACAACAGTTTGTTTTTAAGCATAATAAAAAAAACAAATGAAAGTCTGTCTTTTTCGTGTGAGATCTTTGGTTAATAAGTGACACTCGTAGCACTGACCCACTGGGATCATTCTGATAAACTATGAAGAAAAACACTGTACAGATGTGGTTCTACTAAATTCTGCATGTTGCTCTGAGGCATTACTACTGGAACGGTTTAGCACAGCTTGGCCTGGCACACGTTGTGGCAGTGCTTTCTGACTGATTGTGTCATTTGATCATGAATTCAGATGATAAACACAGACTTTGGTTTGTTGATTTAAGAGTTTTCTCTCCAAATTTATCTGCAGGCAAAGCGGACTGATCTGTGTTGCTTCCACATTTGGTCAGGCGCTCCAGAACAGCAGAGTAAATCTACGTTGCACAAATCTGTTCCGTGAACATCCCATGCTTGTGTGGATGTCCCTGTAGATTCTACTAATAAACTCACTGGCACAGAAGAACACCAGGACCCCAGCTGATGACAAACCTCCAGACTGATCAACGTGGAAAAACTCAGCTTTCATTTTATAACGTTTAGCAACCAAACACCAAATCTCCCTTCTTGCAGATGAGTGATGATTATGTTGGTATAGTCTTGTATTAACTGCACTTTGTACTTCAAAGATAGATTCAAAGCTACATCAAGTTAAAATTAAAAAGAAGATAGTGATTGTATAAGGCATTTCAGGAGGATATTCTACAAGTAGTCTGTAACAACAGCTCGGCTATAGGCTAATTTGTCTTTTATATTACAGTGGTATCATTAGGGATAAAACAATATAAAATACATTAGGATCACTGTAATCTCATTTATGATACCACAGACATTGCATTAGTGCCTTCCCATATGGCAGGCTGCTGATTCCCAGGCAGTCAGAGATAAAGCCGCACATGCAGCAGCCTAGTGGAGAGTAGACAAGGTTGAGCAGCCCAAAGCACCTTCTAGAAATTAGCACCGGCCCAGCCAATTAGGAGCAGTGTGAGCTGGTGGGAATGCGGAGGCGCGTCAGTGCATTTGTTCAGACTTAAATCATCTCACTGTCCTCAGGTTTTCCAGCTCATCGCCCCTGTGCAGCCGCTGCACAACCGCCAGGGAGCCCGAATCATGCAGAGCCTGCGGGGAGGTGGTGGTGGTGCTAGTTGTGAAGGAGAGTGAGCGACTGTGTGTGTGTGTGTGTGTGTGTGTGTGTGTCTGTGTGTGTTTGTGCATTCATCATATAACCTCTAAGCCTCACCGTAAATCATTGCCAGCCCGGTTTCGTGAAGGAAACGAACCCGTCTGTGCTTGAAGAGCCAAATGGTGAGGATGGTTAAGGTCAGCAGTAGAATGAATGTCAGCAAATTAACGCTGTCCTGTCGGTGACTTTCCTCAGCCTCCTTCTCGGTGGCAAGTTCTTCCATACCGCCGTCCTCCGCCTTCAGTCCTGACACCGCGCACAGTAAAAGCCAGACGGGCATCATCGTGTCCAGCGCCGCGCAGGCTCCTCTCCGCCTCGTCTGCCGGAGAGCGTCCATGGTGCAGGATGCTGCTGCTGCTGCTGACAGCTCCGCGGCTCTATGCCATGTCACTGCTGGGGGGTACACACAGCTGAGCCGAGCGGGGAAGCAATCCGCTGCTCGCAGACCGTAGGCCGGCGAGTTCAACCTTTTAAAGGTACACTGCGCCGTGTGGACTGGCGAGGAAGCGGCTCCACAGTGAGACTGCGCTGCCCCTGCGGAGGAGACCAAATCACACTGCCGCCCGGGCAGCCCCCTAAGTCGGCCGCTTCAAGCTACTGAGTCATTGTCCCGGGATTTTGATGATTGTGCAATTCAGTGCGTGGTCCTCTTCGAAACAGGAAATTCACGTGGTCTATGATTGGAGGTGAAAACTCAGCCTGTTGCAAGAAAAGGAGGAGGGAATATCCGCTTTGGATAATGTGGCCCTTGGTAGTGAGAGTAGTGGCGAGAGGTGGGTTTATACCAGAGGGGCACAGTTAGGGGGGGGGGGGGGGGGGGGGGGGGGGGGGTGAAAAGGGAAAGCCATCTCTATGACCTCAGACCATTAAGATGCAATAATAACTACTTTTATCATACATACATAATGTATCAAATATCAGATGTCATTTATAGTGACAAACCCACGGAAATGAACCCCTGATTGTGCAGTTTCGTTCAGCTCTGTGGAGATTTAGACAGATAACCACTGTATTGATCCTTTGGGGAAATCCTGAAATTCACTTCAAAACATGAAACAGCTCATTGTTTTATGGCTGCAACTTGTTTCGGTTCACTCTCACTGCTCTCAGTATCTCAGGAGATATAATACATTTAGATATCTGTAATCCAGTTTATGATAGCACAGGCATTATACATGCCTTCAGATATCTCATGGTACTGATCCCCAGTCAGTCGGGGAGACTGCAAAAGTCACTGCAGAGTGTTTTAGAGACAGGCAGGAACTGGGGTACAGAAAACTGGTGCTACATCTGTGGAGTGGAACAGCAGGAATCATCTGCTCCTAAATGTGGGAAAGAACAACTTTAGGAGGAAGAAAACTGAGACCAAACCCATTATTTATCACTTGGGTGTGAACTTGAACAACTGACACTGTGTACAAGAAGGGGACGAGCTGACTCCACTTTTTTGAGGAAGCTCAGATCTTTTAATGGGTGCAGCAAGATGCTGGAGATCTTCTACAAGTTTCTGGTAATAAGTGGTAGCTACTGTGCTGTGGTCTGCTGGGGGAGCAGCGTCTGTGCCAGACATGCCAGCAGGATCAATCCTCAAGGCCAGGGGCATCTTTGGTCCGAACCTGGAGATGTTTGGTCCAGTGAGGGACAGGAGGTCACTAAGCAAACTGCTCTCCTTCATGGACAGTCCTTCCCATCCCCTCCACGACACACTGCAGAGACAGAGGAGCTCATTTTCCACAGCTGCTCACCTCAGGTGAACATACTGCTGCAATACCATTTGCCAATATTAGACTTTGACTGCATTTATTATACACTGTCATTTTGCACAGTTCTTCTTACACTCCAACCTTTTTTAAAATGCACACCATATTTCTGACTAACTCTGTTTCTGATGTTAATATTAAATATAGATTCTTATTCTAAATTTATCTAATGATGTTTTTGATGTGTATATTGTTAATTTTATATGTTTTTTATTCAGCATCTGGCTCTACACAACTGCAATTCTGCAGTTGCGATTTTTAATTTTTAACTGTTGTTTTCCCAGCTTGCTGTAACATAACTGTCCCCCCCAGGATCAATAAAGTCTGTCTGTCTGTCTGTCTGTCTATTTCAGTGTCTTTCAGCTTTTGGTTTTGAGGCTACGTTACCTTTTTGGCTCACATTCACTGCTCTCATCAATCTCTTTTCCAGGAGCAGGCAGCTGTTTTCAGTGAAAATGCTCTGGTTAACCTATTGGATGCTGCCTGTCAGCACCAAATGACACATAAAGTTAGCAACTAGCTGTTGAACATAGTGAAGCATTTAGCAGCTAAAGAGTCTGTTGTTTCCCCCAGGAGCTGGTAGAGACAAAAACTGAGCTAAAAAGAGAGCAACTGTTGGATTTACTGTCTTCAGATGGACAGACATACATCTCCAAATGAATGCTAATGCTGCTCTGTATAGACAGGGTGGTGATAGTGGGAGTGGGAGGAGAAGGGGGTGGTCAACAGCCCCGGGGCCCCATAACAGGTTAATCCAGAAATGCCTTGTGCCTGTATATGTTCCAAGTGAGGAGGTCCACTGCAGCCATTGATGCTCACCTGGGAGGAAAAAAGTGTTGCGGTGTTAATAAGTCACCACAGTGTACAAGATGCTGTTTTATCATAGTATTTGTCATCATAATGATTGGCAGAAACAGCTGTTTTTTGAGGTAAAGAGAGTCGGGGGAAATGTTCACCAGACTTTAAGAAAGTTATCCTTACCTTAGCAGTGATTTAATCTTTAATCCTGTCAGTAGGCTATTTTCCTTTCTCACTCAGCAACTCTAACACATCACACTGTACTACTGAGAAGCACCTTTTAATAGAGCCTTCACCACACACCACCTACTTACTCTGTCTTGTATATATGGTTACACAAAATGAAAAGGGGTTGTACAGGAAGGCCAAGCTTTAGAGCATCTTTCACAGAGGCATGATGGGGGATTACCTATTATTAGAGTGTCCTCGTGGCTTAAGTTGCAAGCTAATCTGATGTCTGGTTTGACTTGGTTTCATGTTATTTGTCGGGTTTTTTTGTGCATGGTGATCTTTTTAACTACAACTGAAACTTAAACCTGGTTATAAACTTGGCTGGTGTTTAGAAAATCCCCCATATATCAGCACGATGATCAGGAAATTTGCATTATCTGGCATTATATGATTTCGGCACTACTTTCATTCATGCTATTTCATCCCTTGATAGTATTATTTTATATAAAACATTTTACATGAGCTGGTAAAATTGTATAAACTGCTTCTTGGGACAAAGATAACACTCAGAGGGGTGTGCCCAGTGTGTAGATGGCGGTGCGTTCAGGTTATTCTGGATAATGAATTGCTAGGCTATTCAATTTTACCTGGGCGGTCCTCCTTCCTACAAACCGATGAAGGTGGTTGGCTCAATCTAATCTGAGAGCACCCTACTTTGTGTTGTGCAACGTGTAATTGTGTTTTGCCAATATACATTTACATAAAGATGCGGAGAATGATTTAACTTCTTTGCATATGAATCGACGTTGTGCTTAAAATAGCAGCTATTATGTAGTCATATGTGCTGCACGAAGTGGGCACATTTAATTGGATTTAAAAAGACTATCTTGTACATCTGTATTTTAGTCGTGCCCATAAAATGCAATACAATGTTATAAAAAAAACAGATTGAAGATATTTCTTTCGTATTTGTACCCAAATGCCTCACGAGTGCACGCCTCCTCCACAGGAGCCCGTCACTGCGTCCAGGCCTGTGATTGGCTGTTGTCGTGACTAACGCGGTACTGATTGGTTGTGAAACCAAGCTGGAAAACGGGAAGCTAAAAAAAATCTTGTCAACTAAAGTGCACGTAAGCTTGTGCCTCACATTACTCGTGTTCTCCAAGCCAACGTTACGGCTAGAAAACTTGTCTAATCTGGTCGCCCCTGTCAAGACAAAATGGGGTGTTTCTTTTCGAAGAAATCCAAGAGAAAGTCATCCGAAAAAGAGGATCGTACACCGACGACGACGACTGTCGAAACTACGGCGACAAGCAACGCGGTTCCCCTTGGCAACAACACCGACGAGGCTCCAAAGCAGTACAGCTGGGATAAAAGAGAGAAGGTAATACAGACCTGCAAAACCACAGATAAAGTGATCGAATAAAGCAAACCGGTATCTACTGGCGAGTGGTGCTCTTTACCAGCTAACTTTAGTTTGCCCGCTGCTTAACCACTCTTAACTTGTGTGTTCACTCACTTTCAGGTAGCTAATGTACATTCTCCGCGAGGTGCCGTTAGCTAACTACATTTAAAGGTTTAATTCACGGCTAGATGAACATCTACATAGTTTTGTATAACGGAAACGTCAGTGGTTCGATGTTAAAATCTACAAAGGTGTCAATGACTCTGTCGCACCAACCTGTAACGTTATCTAATGTCGATATTTGTATTTCTGAACTGATTTCCTGAGCGGTGCAGCAGTAAAGGTAAACGAACACTGTTTACTTGCCGAGATTCAGTTCTCAGCAATACATCGAGGCATGCATGGATCAGAACATGCAGTTTCATGTCAGAACTGATACCTGACTAAACTGGGGATGCATGCAGCGCTAATTATAGATTGACAACACTCTTGAGTTCTAGGCTCAAAGCCTCGCCCTCTCTCTCCCTCTCTCACTTCGTGTATCCAGCGTTATCTCTTTATCGGATTACAACATAACGTTGTGTAGTTCACTACAGCTGACCACACTTAAAAGGCGTTAACCAAGCGGTGGTTCAACTTCCGTTTTGACTCATTGAATGTTCCACCTTCAACGTGTTTCACCGAGATTATACCCTACATGAAGCGATGTGCGGTTGTGGAGTCTGGACGTGGCTTGATGCGTGCCTGCACGGTAACAGGGTCGAATCAAATATCACGCAAAGCAGTTCTGTTGAAAAATAAAGGAAATGCGTATCTATATTTGGCGCTGGCATGTCTGAAAAGCTTGTATGTTCTGCTGCTAATGTAACAGGGTCAATTATGCAGTATCACACAACGCAGAACTCCACTGGTTACACTAAGTTTATTATCAAAATATCACTGTTGTTATGAGACTATAGAGGTGGGAATATATCAGATACTACTGTGGTTAAAAATGTGGGGCATCTCTAAATATATTTTAGATACTCATCCTGGTCCCCATTCTGTTTGCACAGGTTGATCCCAAAGACTACATGCTGACCGGGCTCAAAGATGTCACCGTGGGCCGCCTTTCTGGCAAACTGAACGGGCAACAGTTTGTCATCCAAGAGTGTGAGAACTGCAACATCTACGTGTTCGACCACTCGGCGACTATCACCATCGACGACTGTGTCAATTGCCGCATTGTTCTTGGACCTGTCAAGGGCAGTGTGTTTTTCAGAGACTGCAAAGACATCAAGTGTGTGGTGGCCTGTCAGCAGTTTCGCACACGGGACTGTAAAAAGATGGAGGTGTTCTTGTGCTGTGCCACTCAGCCTATCATCGAGTCATCTACCAGTATGAAGTTTGGCTGCTTTCAGTACTTCTATCCTGAGCTGGCCTTCCACTTCAAGGACGCCGGGCTCAGCATATTCAACAACAACTGGAGCAACATCCACGACTTCACGCCAGTGTCTGGAGAGAACAACTGGAGCCTGTTGCCAGAGGCTTCAGCGGTTCTGGATTTTGTACCAGCCCCAGACCCAGAGTCTGAGTTCAAGTCGGTGCGAATCTCCACTGACCCCGCACGCAGCATTGTGCCTCTGACAAAGGGAGGGAGGCGTAAGGACAGTGAAGAGTCCTGCCTCTTTGTTTTCTTTGCTGGAGAGTACACCACTGCAAATGCCCGCAAACTGATTGATGAGGTGAGAGTGTAAAGAGGTTTAGCTTAGTTAAACAACATGGGTTACAAAGTGCTGGTTAAAGGAGGAAGTGTTTGTATGTGAATGGAAAAATGGTGGTGGTAATGTGACTGGGAGTTCAAACAGCTTAGTGACAACACATTTATAAAAGCATGGGTGAAGTTATTCATGTTTTAACTGTCATAAAAAATGTTGCAGAATGAATCCAAAATAAGAGCAAAACCACAGTGTTAACTATCAAACCAGCACCATTTTGTAGAAGGAACAGTGGTTTAACACCGAACCATAAATGAAGTTAAACACTGAGGTAATCTAATCAAGCTTTAACCTCTGGGAGTAATCCCAAACAAACAGAATAATCTGAAGCTGGTCATCAGCCAAATCGAATGAGTTGCATCACCACTGAAGCTTGTGTTAATGTCAGCCAAGAGAGCAGAGTCGAGATAACATGTCTTATCAAACCACCCAATTATTTCTTCTGAACATTTGTGACTTTGAGTTTAAAGTGTTGGTTTGTCCTCAGCTGAGACTGTTACATCTGCATATGTTAAATGTGTGGATTTTTTTTCAGATCTCAAACTGTGTGACCACAGCATTTGCATCAGCATTTCTTTACTGGAAATAGTCTATATTGCATTTAAATATATTTAGATTTAAAAATATAAATTTATAAATATTAATTAAAAAATATATCCTCAATATTCTCTGAGTATTCAGCCGACATGCTAAGTTACCATCCTAAAATGGCTGTGTTGTTAAATGAACATTCCACTTATGTTTGTGCCAAAATATGCATTACTCCATCACATAAGCCTGAGGCTGGATCCACGTGTGGGACAGTAAAGAAGTCTTGTTGCAAGACACGTCTCCACAGTTTATCTCCTGTGGGTGTGGACATGGAGGTTTCTTTAAATCTAACTTTTTTTAAATCTGGTTTGCACAGGTGACTGCTAAAGGTTTTGTGCTGATCCAGACGAAGGAAGTCTCAATGCGACCTGAAGATGTGAAGAGGGTGTTTCAGAACAGTGCAGAGGATCTTGTGGAGTGGATCACCAAAGGTAATTTTCCCTTTATTTGGGATCATTCTTGTTTTGTTGTAGTTGGTCCAAAATATGAGCTGCTCAGGAACTTGGCCAGGTCTGTTAGACCTTATCTGCCAAAGCTGTTTCATTAGACTGAAAGCTACAACACGTTCATGCTCTGCCTTTGATGAGAATAACAAGTTGTGTTGTACATGTTACAGTAGTAGAACACAGTGAAATAAGCACTGTGTGTTTTTAAATGTCTAAATGGGAGCAGTTGGTTGGTTGCTATTAATGATGACTGTTATCTTAACAGCCACTCATTCTGTTGTGTTTCTTTTGGATTCCAACCGAATACTTGAAAGAAACTGTTCCCTCTTTCCAGAAGCAATATGCTGACATGATTTTTATTATGGCAACACTGCTGACGACTAGTTTTCCAGAACCAATTTGTACATTGCAGAAATCATCTGAATCAGCATTCAAATTAGGTAGTTAATACCGGAAATCTTCATGATGCCAATTTCACTAGTAAGCACTTACTGTTTCCTAACTGTAGTGTCTTTAAATATAATAGGATTTGGCACAGAGGAGTGAGGCCTGTGTTTAGCTGTGGAGTCGTAGCTGCTGTACTGTTATTGTGCTGTAGGATTATGACTTTCTTATCTTACCACTCAAGGCCCTGTGATTGCCCTGGAGCTGAATGGTGACGGAGTTGTGGAAGCCTGTAAGAACATCGCCAATGACGTGTTCAGTGGCACCAAGGTAATCACACTGTTTGTCTTTTATAGTTTCACACAAGTAGATTCACTTCGTCAAGAGAAATATTCCCAGAAGCTTAGAATATTTTATGTCATGTTTTATTTCCACAGGTTTTTGTCTCTGATAACAAAAATACGTCTTCTCGAGACGTGGACAGCTTCTTCAACTTTGCCGACATGCAGATGGGCTTGTGAATGAGTACGTACTGAAACAAACGGCTCATCAGACATTGAATCTGAATTTCTAAACCTCTCCACCACGCAGCTCAGGTTGAATACGAGTGGTGTTTGATTATTTGCCTCTTTTCATTCTTAAAAATAAATAGGTAGGAATGGAAAATATTAAGGACTGTGTTTGATAAAGCCTTGGATAAAACAATTCAGTTCATCAACTATGAGTCTGCAGACTAGATTCACCCCCCCCCCCATCATCCAGATCATTTGCTGTAAACCACTTAACATCCATTAGTTGCTGTGAATATTTATATTTCTATGAATGTATTTGATAATCCTGTTGCTTTACTGAATGTGAATGTAGGTCTTTGCTGTAAATGTAATTCATTTTAGTGTAAAGTTTTGTTCTTAATTACTGTCTGAAACCATAGATGCAGTGGAAAAAAAACATGAGCACAAGAATGCCTGAAGGAAAATACTTTATTTATAAATCATATTTTTATTTCCTGTAAGGATTTATTTGTGTATGTGGTTTAGATACTGTGTATATTTGAAACATGTTGTGTAGGTACGATAGGTATGATAACACCTTATTGACATCTGCTAGACCAAAGTGAATTATGAAAGGTTGTTGAATGAGTCTTGCGTTCAGTAGTTGTGTTTACACTAAAGGTGTAAACGTGTAAAATGCTGGATCTTGATGTAAGAAATTCATGTGATCAGTTCAGTTTTTTTTTTTTGTTTTTTTTTTTTTATATTTTGTAATATTTGTTTTATACTTTACTCAATGTTTTTGTATAGAAACAAATTAATGTTCTTCATTATATTTTTTAGTAAAAGTTTCTTTGTGTGACTTTAATTTGATTTTAAACTGATTGGATGATTGAAAGAAAGTTGTGTGATAATGGTTGTGGACTGACAAACATGAGCCAATTAGGGTAACAACCAGTTATAATCACAATATAGTACATTGTCTCCTGGTTTAGGTAGTTTTGTAACAATCTTCAGCACATTCACTTGGTTTTAGGTTTGCCAGTTACAAAAAAAGAGAGAATATATTATATGAGAAACTGGCAACAAGGTCAGGGGAAACATTCTGGATCCCTTTTGTAACCTGATCAGCCTGTTGTTTTTTGGCCTAAATGTTCAATTTGAGTGATTTAAAATGTTTGAACGAGCTGTAAATGTAACTACTCCTGTCTGACGCTGTGTGTGCGCTGTGGTTTGTCTGGTTTTAAGCTATTGGAACATCACTCGTCAGATTAGTAAATTATTCCCCCTGGTGATGCTGTAGACGCACATTGTTTAAATACTAGAGATTTTTTTTTTTTTTTTTTTAACAGAAAACACAGTCCACATTCAGGGTGAGTCATGGGGTTTGGAATTGGTGAGTTAATTAACAATTTGACTTACTATAAACTATTCCAGTCCATGGATAACAGCTGGACTGCACATTGCAGATTTAAGTAAATCTATAATTAGCCTGGGAGATCAAACAGTTTTGTACAGTTGCCTTTGAGAAAATATCCATAGGGATTTCTTGTGGTGTACTTTTGTATTCATAATCCTTTTGTATTGGAGCATACTGGTTTTGTAGAGCAACGTCTTTATGAATGTACATCTGTCTGTAATTTGTTGTTCCTACACTTAATGACGCCCTGTCTTTATAAAATGAGTAACATTAAAACAGTAGAATATCTGAAAGCACACCAGTGACTGCTTATTGAAAATCAGTCGTGTTCAGGACTTGGTTGTTGCCATTGTTTCCGTGGTGTATGAATAGAGGTTAACGCCCGTGGACAAATCGAGCGCACCCAGGATGGAGGGAAGTCGGCGGGGTTTAGGACCCGGCGGGACGCGCGGTACAATAGAGCTGTTGTGCCGTGGTGGTGGACAGATTGCAACCCTGGAGATTCCCACTGAGGTGGGATACAAGAAACTAAATTTAATCTGCACCAAGAACCGGAGCCTCTGTCTTCTGGGTGTACGTTTGAAGTGTTGTCTGGACGGACATGTGGGTGGAGTACAGCGGCCAGCAGCGCTTGGTCTGAAGGTAAGACGGGAGAAATGTGAACAATATGCCCGTGTGTTCAGTGGGGCTCAGGGTGCCAGGATTTGCCCTGGATGGTTTATCCAGGCCACGGGGCCTGCTGCTCCCCTGCCTCCACAGCACTCCTCCCGCCTCTGGGCGACATGCATGTGAAATCAACGTGTTTCTGGCTCTTTACGTTTAACAATGAACCCGGCGGAGCAAATATTCGCCTTAATGGCTGTAGGAAGTGACATCTTTGTACGATGGTGGCGCCCATGTTTGATTTCACCACAGCCTGCAGTGCAGCCCACTCCAGGCCCCTGTGTGTGTGTGTGTGTGTGTGTGTGCGTGTGCGTGTTTGGCGCCAACGAGGCTCTATGGGCAGGGCAGGCACTTGGTTGTTCACGGTTTATTTTTGTGAAAGCCTCCAGTCTGCGTGTAGCTCAGTCTAATCACAGCTAACACCGCCACATGTAGGATTAAACAATATGTGAGGAGAGAAATGTAAACAAGGCGCAGTTTGGTCAGTGTTCCTGTTATATCCACGGTTTGTGAACATTATGACGTCATATCCGTGCATATTCACAGCCTGCAGCCCCCCCCACCAGCTTGTATTGTATGTGTATGTGAGGAGATAGCAGGGGGTCGCTCTCAGGCTTTCTCAGTGTGCAGACCTCTGGTGACCCAGTCTTTGTTTGAGTGGAGATTCCTGCTCCAAGTTGTAATGACATTAACGTTTATAGCAGTATCAGCAAACCAGGAGTGCAGTTATAACTTGCATTGTGGTGGTCCTGCAGTATTTTCTGCCTCTGCCAACACTTCCTGTTAAATCAGCTGTCTCCAACGAGCAAAAGACTGCTTAGACAATGGTAAAACATACTGAACTGAGTTTATCCATGTTTGTCATCTGAACAATATTTTTCTAGCCTAAACTGACAATGTAAAATGTCAAACTGATCACCATCACTGAAGTAAGACACAAGTACAACATAGTATTTTAAGGCTGCAGCCTTCGAGTATTTTTATTATAAAAAATGTGCTCTGCGTTTCCTCGAGTTCTTAGTTCATAGCACAAATTTCCAGAAAGCCCAGAGTTTTGTCTGATCAAAGATATTCAGTTTACAATCATATAAAACAGACAAGAAGCAAATCCACACATTTGAGAAGCTCGAACCAATAAATGTTTTTTACTTTTAAAATTACTTGCATTTAATTAAAATAGTTGCAGATTCATTTTCTATTCATCAACAGATTTGATAATAACCTAACATAGTCCTGACAACACTGAATGGAAGCAGGACAGTGGTGAGACCAGTGACACAAACCTCAGGGATTTGGGAAAATTATATATTTGTCTAAATATTAATTCTTTGGTTTTCTTTAGTTCTGCACACAATCTCTGTGTTTTATCTTAATTAGAGATAAAATGAATGAGCCAACAGATTGATTGATATAAAATAAAAAATTGTTTTGTCGTTTAAATCGTTTTTGAAGCTCAAACGGCCTGAAGTAAGTGAACACACACAGTCTGCTGTGTTCAGAGATGGAAACACTCGTGTCAGTGGCAGATGCCAGGTCCTCTGAGTGCAGCTCCAGCAGGCTCTGCTGTGGAGGTGAACACACAGTGTACTGTGGTGTGTTTGTGCTGTGCGACTTCATCTTAAAAATAGCATTGAGCTTCAGTGAAGAAACATCCTGGAATAATAGTGAGGCTTTACAGAGTGGAGTCAGTGAGGTCAAACTGAACGAGATCTACAGACGTAGTTTAGTCTCTGTAACTAGTAACCAGCAGCTCGTAGATTTTTGTACTTACACTATGGTATGGAGTGGGTTTGGCTTTAGCTCCTCTCCCCTCCCACCCCCTCCTGTCCTCATGAGGAATGTGAGGCATGTCCTGTCCGTTGAAACAGTGTAGTACTGTATTTAGGGCTACGCTAAGTTGGACTCCTTAAGTATTTTAAAATGTTAATAGCACATAGTGTGGACTTGTGGTGTCCAACTGAAATATCAATGCTAAAAAAATCAATTATCGATGATTTTAATTATTCACTGACACTGTTAGTAGGTCAGTAAACTGGACATTTGGTTGCAAGATTTCAGGCCAGACATTAGTCTTCAGCAAACAGAGGCCCAGCGGAGTGGAGTCACCATAGATCCTCAGTGGTATCGTGCATGTAGACAGAACAGATGCTTATTGTTGATCTGTTTACTGGACTCACCTGTATTTCTTATTTGCAGGTATGACATTAAGCGGTGAAGGGTTTATTGTTTATCAGAGGAAACCACTAGCATGCTTTTCAATTTGAAATTTATGGTGAGTAACTGTCGTCTCTGTACCTGGTTCAGGGAAAAAAGATTTTTTGAAGTAGTTACTTGAATTATTTAAAAATTATTTTCGACAATCTTAAACTGTCTTCTTTACTGTGTTTTGAAGCGTTTCATCTCTTCTTCTGCTCTGCAGGATGTTACAGGATGAAACGTCTCAGGTCTTTAAGCAGCAGCGACAGTTCTGACAATGAGAGTGAGTCATCTGCCCGGGAGACCCCACAGCCTGAACTGTATTTTATTTTCTCCACTTCATTTTTTTGACCATCCTCTTTCTTTATTTAGGTCCCTCAACCTCCTTCTGCTCGTCCAACAAGTATGGCAGTAAACCTGGAACCCCCGCCTCCAACCCGAAGAAACCGGCTGAAGTAAGTTCCCACCGCCGTCAGGCTCAGTGTCCTGTGTTGTGAGGATCAGCATCAGACTGACTGTGTGTCCCGGCCTCTCCCCGCTCTCCTACAGGTGTTCAGAAAAGACCTGATCAGTGCCATGAAGCTGCCAGACTCCCACCATGTCTCCCCAGAGGACTACTACCTGCTGGCAGACACCTGGAAGCAGGAGTGGGAGAAGGGGGTCCAGGTACCAGCAAGTCCGGACACCATCCCAGAGCCGTCAGTCAGGTAACACCGGCTCTGTTACTACGCTGCTGATAAACCAACCGTTTCATATATTTATGTCAACGTTTGAAGAGCCATTCTGACAGATGTTGGTCCTCTCTGTTCAGAATTATTGCAGAGAAGTCCAAGGAAGTCCTGTACAGCCACCAGAGGAAGTACGTCCAGTGCTCTTGCCAGGAGTCAGCGGAACCAGGTTATGTAAACATCAAAGAGCTGGCAGAGGCCATGTGTCGCTACGATCTGGACGACATGGACCTCTACTGGCTGCAGGCGCTCAACCGAGAGCTCGACCGCACGGGTAAGGAGCAGGATCGCAGAGGGATAATCCATCTTAAAATTCCCATTGTGTCAACCCAGTGACAGTTTATATCTGCAGCTGCTCACGTCTGTCCTCCCGAGACAGAACTAAGAGCATTAAGATTTGAACTCATGATGTCCTGACAGGGGAGGAGCCCATAGACGAGCTAACAATGGAGCGCACCATGGAAGCCCTGGAGAGACAGTGCCATGACAACATGAACCATGCCATCGAGACGGTGGAGGGTCTGGGGATCGAGTACGACGAGGACGTGATCTGCGACGTGTGCCGCTCCCCCGACAGCGAGGAGGGGAATGACATGGTGTTCTGTGACAAGTGCAACATCTGTGTCCATCAGGTAAACAATCCAACCTACAGGCCACATGTGAGCGACACAGTCAGTCGCCTGATCAATCAGATATTTAACAGAAGACATGGGTGTAGTGACAACTCTGCGGTCACTAGTTAATATTCTGATTGTTTAAGAGTGGCTGCTTAAAAATATTGTAATGAATGAAAAACACAAAAGAAAACTGATGTACACTGTAAACACAGAGATTATCCAGTTAGAATATACAGTGGATATTGAAATTCAAGTGACCAAAAACATTGATCAGTGATATTTGATTTATTTATTGATTCTGTCTTATGTCTTAAATTAGAGTGAGTACTTTATTTTCGCTGTTGAGCAGATAACATGAGGCAGGAGTTCTGCCTTATATATTAGTTTATAGTAATGAATGATGAAAATGAGGGTTAGCTCTTGTGCTAGCATTCAGATACAAACATTTGAATACAGCTGGCAGAACTGGCAAAGGCACATTTTCATAATTAATTTTAGGAAAATAATCTCCTAGTGAATGTGTCGGTTAAGCATCAACTGTCACAGACTGGTAGATGAAAAGAAATGCGCTGTTGAAGTTCAGTCTATTTACTGTTTCCTGAACGCTGGTCTCCCCACAGGCCTGCTACGGCATAGTCAAAGTGCCTGTTGGAAACTGGCTGTGTAGGACGTGTGTCCTCGGCCTCGACCCGCAGTGCCTTTTGTGTCCCCAGAAGGGCGGGGCCATGAAGGCGACGCGTGAAGGCACCAAGTGGGCACATGTGAGCTGTGCCCTGTGGATTCCAGAGGTAAATACACAAGCACAAATGTCCTCTGCTCTACCTTTGGCCTCTGTGAGCAGTTCCACACTAACAGTGTTAAAATGTCCTCTCCTGCTGCTCTGTAGGTGAGCATCGCTTGTCCTGAGAGGATGGAGCCCATCACCAAAGTCTCCCACATCCCACCCAGCCGCTGGTCTCTCATCTGCAGTCTGTGTAAACTGAAGACAGGTGCATGTATCCAGGTGAGTGTGGATCCTGTGCAGTCACTAGTAATATCACCAGAACAACACAGTATCAGTTATTGAAGAGTCAACCTTAACTCTGTTCAGTAAAAGTCATGCCCCCCAAAAAAAGTATCAAATATTCACCATCTGCAGAGTTCTTATTTTCTCTACGTTTTTAGAAACACACTCAGTAGTTTTCAAGCAGAGTTAGATGAGGATGATTCATATCTGTGCTGGATGTGAAACTACAGCCAGCAGCTTGTTCGCTTTGGCTATAAAGCCTAAAGACGGGAAACAACCGCGAGCTTGACTCTATCTGAAGTGTAACAAATGCACTGAACACCATCCCTGAAACTCACTAATCAACACTTATATCTTGTTTGTTTTATCTGTACAAAACCTACAGTGTGAAAACACATGTTAAGCATTTCTGAATTTTCTTTTTATTTCGCCAACAAGTTTCTTTTTTTCCAGCTCCTTAAAAGAGCTGGAGGCTGTGGTGGTCACAGATTCTAATACTGACGAGTTCGGTGGAAAAAAGTACAAAAAACTAAACTTGTCACACTGCTCTTGTGCATTAATACTTTTTTCATCTATATTCTGCACCCTTTTACCCTGTTTAGGGTTGTGGTTGTATTCAGCAAGTGGCGCTGTTGTTGTTGTTGTTGTTGTTGTTGTTGTTAAACGCTAACAAGACAATTATTGCTGAGAATGAGTTGCTCAGATTTAGTAAAGATAGTAAAGAGAAAACAGTAGGAGATTAAGCTCAGTGCATGGACAGAAAAACCCCGGGACATGTTTCAACTTTTCTTAACGGAGCTAAGTTTGTATTGCTACGAAGACAACATTAGCATTAGCATCTGTTTACTCACCAGCCTGGAGGAAATGTTGTGAGTTCAGCATCAAATTTAATTCCTTTACTCACCCACAGCTGTCTCCAGAGGTGGGAAGCAACACCAATGTTAACTCTTGTCTCAATCACATCTTTTCTTCAACTACAGTTAGCATGCTAATCTGCTAGCCACAGTTTGTCTCGTCATTTTCCAATAGCGACTCATTGCAGCCTCCAGTCTGCCTGAAGATGTAGCGCTGCTCAGTGGCTGTATTGTAACCTCTGGTCTTGTAAACGATGGCTCTTGTCAAGTGACAATCACCACCATCTGCTCCACGTCCAGCAGCAGAGAAAACTTCCAAACAGCCCCTTTAAAAGAACAACAAAGAAACCGTCTGTGAGAGAACTCATGTGACACATGCTAGTGACAGTAAAGCTCGCTAACGGACGGGACGGGATGGTGATATATCACATGTTACATACATCATATATCATATCATTCACACGCTGTGACCTGGATGAGAAGATTGATTCCACTCTCATCTCTCTAAGTTAAATGTGAAGCTACAACCAGCAGCTTAGTTTAGCAGAAAGACTGGAAATGTGGAGTCTCTCACATCAGTGCCTGTAAAACCTCACTGTTTGTACAGATTAAAAAAAAAAAAAAAACTGTAGATGTGCCGGTGGTCAGATTTTCTTACTTTTAGCCATGCTAGCTGTTTTCCCCCTTGTTTCCAGTCTTTATGCTAAGCTACTTGTAGCTTCAAGTTCACTGTACAGACATGAGAGTAGTATCTGTCTTCTCATCTAACTTTCCCATAATGTTAAACTTTTCCTTTAAGCTGCTGTGTGAGGTCATCAAGATGACGATTAATCATCATAAGTGCCTCCTTGGTTTTCTTTTACTTCGCAGCACTACTCATATATTTTCCTTTCACTAACACTAACCCTCCACACAGTAATCGAGTTATGAACAAATCATGTAAACTCAAGTTTCCAGAAAAATTAGGTTTCTTCAAAATATGTAAATGCTTAAATCCTGCTCTTGCTGTAATCTTGTTATTCCCAGTAATTGGGTTGTGGTTCACATAAACATAATAACCAATTTTCCCTCTCTGTGCTCAGTGCTCTGTAAAGAACTGCACCACTCCTTTCCATGTGACATGTGCCTTTGAGCACAGCCTGGAGATGAAGACCATCTTGGATGAAGGGGATGAAGTCAAGTTCAAGTCTTACTGCCTCAAGCACAGTAAATCCAAAGCCGGGGAGGCGAGCCTGAGCCCAGCTCGCTCTAAACCCCCTGGTGAGGCAGGGAAGGTGGGCCAGCGGGCACAGAGACTGCAGGAGCTGGAGGAGGAGTTCTACACTCTAATCCAGCTGGAGGAGCTGGCCCAGGCCCTCGGGCTCCCAGAGCGCTTAGCAGACTTCATCTATCAGTACTGGAAGCTGAAGAGGAAAAGTAACTTTAACAAAGCTCTGCTGCCCCCTAAAGAGGAGGAGGAGAACCTGGTGCTGCAGCCTCAGGAGGACAGCATCCACACACGCATGCGGATGTTCATGCACCTGCGACAGGATCTGGAGAGGGTGGGTTTTTCTCTCTGCAGTGTTGTAGCTGTTAGTGCTGACTGTGTGTCTTTCTGGTTACAGATTTCTCACAGGTTTCTCACACTGTATGTGTTCAC
>NW_027273861.1:4942500-5022500 GCF_046630095.1 Trachinotus anak | reverse complement strand
TATAACTAATAACATTCATTAATCATGGCTCTGTTCATGTGCGGTGTGTCAATGTGTCACAATGCATAATACCAAGACCCTGTAAGTGGCTAAACTAGATGAGATACAGTACAGCCCATAATAATGTTCTTAGTTTCACATGTACTTTCTTTAATGAAATGCAGTGAGAAAGGCCTTTAAGAAGAGGATGCTGTGGTGTGGTCTAATCTAAATTCAGCAGTGCTGGAACAGTTTGTGTAGTTTGCTTCACGTCACTGGTTAGTGCTGTTTCAGGGTTTATTGACCTGCTGAGGAAGCTGAGCAAGATCTGACCAACCAAATTATCACAAACAGACAACTTAATCACTTTTCTCTCGGGAAGCCCCTTTTAGTGCAAAGGTCAACTTCTGATACAATGAAATACAAGTTTTTAAGATAAAAGGAAGCTGCCACAGCATATGTTGATGACATCTTAAAGTGTGATATATTTGACAGATAACTGCACAAGAACACATGTGACAATTTCTGAATATAGGTGGTATTTGTGGAATAATAATCCTGCCTGTATGCATCTTACAGTAAGAAGAACTAACTTTTTTCAACACATATAGTTATAGATATAGTTATCACCTAGGTCAACAGTTCACAACTTTATTGGCTTATAACCCTTCAAAGCAAAGCAAAGCAAAGCAAAGCAATGCCTTATTGTGACCTCTTGTATGTCTGCATGAGTAGATCAGTCAAAAAAGTGACTGGGTTGCAGTTTCCAGCAGGAGAGTGGATGGGAGAGAGAAGCCAATGATGACTGCTGAGCTTAAGAAAGAGCAAATCTGTATAGCATGTAAACAACAGACACCAACTAGCAGAAATGTAAAAATATCCTTATTGCAGCACGTCAGCACAACAATAAAAAACCCTGTTAAGAAATAAAGGGTTTGTGGCTACTAAAACGCTGCAAGGCTTTTAATTTGAAACGCTTACAGGAAGTGTTCAGTTTGTATTGACACTTAATGCAGAACTTTAAAACAGCAAATGGAAGCGACTGAAAACTGAAAACTAGGCTCTCTACTAAACTACCGCTTCGATCAATTGTGCATATCAAACAGAGGGAGTTAGAGATAAAGGCCTGAAACCTGCGGTTGAGGTGAACCACAGCTCCGGGCACTTTATGAGTGTGGATCCCAGACTGAGGCTGGCTCTGTGTGAGAGACACCAGAAGACTGTCGCTTCTGCCTGTCTGTGATCATTTCACTATATATATATATTTTTTTACTATTAAGTAAATATGGCTGAAAACATAGCACATAATACATAATTTATCTTTCCAGATATCTAAATGAGAACAGTGTAGTTGGAAATTCAAATACCGTGAATGTGAGCACAGAGAGGAGGAGAGAAGCCAACAGGTAAAGAGGTGAAACCAGCTAACACTTGGCTGAGTGTAAACAGCCATGGTGCCAGTGATTTACAGCGGGTCCACAACAGTTTTCAACTCCAGCCTCAGTTTTTCACATTGACCACATGCCAGATATTGAACTAGTCCGGTTTACACTGGACTGAGGCTGTGCTGGAGGTTAAATGTGTCCTAGGCTGGAGTTCAGCTAGCAGGACCAATGCTAATTCAGCTAATTAGCATGCTAACATTTGGTAATTATTGCTAAAAACAAAGTTTTTAAAATACTTAGTTATAAAAAAAGTATTGGTCAAACTGAAATGTTGATGTTGCCAGACCACTAGCACAGGTAAAATAAAAAAGTTTGAGCATGTTGGGCCCGTGGCCACACCCCTTTTGTGACGTGTCCTCAGGTGTTTTTACCTTTAACAATAGATATGTGATAGACATGTGCTGGGAGGGGATTTTGACGGAGCGGCCGTTTTTCCAGGACTTTCCCGCCACAGAGAGCGGTACTCCCGCATCACTCCTCCGTCCCACCCCGGCCCCTCCGACATGTCAGTGGGCTCTTTAAGAGAAGAGCCTCTGCGCATCTGCTGATCCGTCAGCAGGCGCGGTGCCACCCTCCCCGCACATCCTGCTGCTGCACCTCCGGGGCCGACGCACACCCGGCGGACTGACCCGCTCACCGCTGGTGCACCTCAAGCACCCGGCACATCATACTTGGATGCTGTGTCGCCATGGATGACCGGTAATCGAAACTAAAATGCGCCGGGCTCACCGTCCTCGCCATCCCGGGCTATGCAGGTGTAAGAGGTAACAGGACTGAGCTGCTGGAGAGGGACACGGCCACGCTTTATCTGAGGACCCCATCGTGCATGTTTTATGCACAGCCATGGCTTTTTCTGTGTCGGAATGGACGGTTTCTGCCGGAGCACGCCTTTAATTCATTCATAGCCTCTGTGCTGGTTCGGCTGGTTCAGCTGGTTCAGCGACAGGAAACAGCAGCCGCACTTTGATCAGGTAAGTGTGACATACACAGGACAATACCTCTCACATTACTGTGTGTGGACACTTAACATGATACTATAGTTTCTGTACATCACTGAAGGAATATTTGTACTAACTACCCCCCAAAAACAAAGCAGAATGTCCAAATACAATCTAATCAATCTCAGTTAAAGAAGCTCTGTCTGTGTCTGACTTTGTGCAGACGCTGGAGCTCGGTATGAGTGAGCTGAGCCTGGGAGAGCTGCCCATGGAGAGCTGGATGTCTCATCTGCCATGTGCTCTGTGGGACACCCCCCTGTACCACCTGGCCATCCCGGGTAATCTGCCACAAAACAGCACGCTGTAGTGTTGATGAAGCTGATTGTTAATTTAATGGTATTAGTGGAAATAATGTAGTATATGATTGGTGTATGAGTGGTCTTAGTCTACCTACTACTCCATACAAATTGCAAGACTGTTCTAGCTGCTGTTGAAGGTGGCCTTGAGAGCTCCGTGCACTGCCACAAAAGAAAACACATGCAAATGAAGAAGGTGGCCTCAGCAGTTTGACAGCACATATGCAGCATTTAGAAAAGAACCAAATCACGCTGTGATGAAGTAATACACGGGCAACTCAACAAATACATGACATATTTGCATATACACCATATTGAAATATGCTGCAGATTTTGCTATTCATGCTGAATATGTGTAAAATGGAGATTGAAGATGCTTTTCTCATTTGATTGTGTTTTGTTGTCTATTTGCATGTGTTTTCTTTAGTCGCAGCACTTTGAGCTCTCAGGGCCGCCGTAGATATCACATGAAACAGTCATATGTCTGATGGTGATTATAGGTATTTTTGTTTCCCCCAACTAGGCAGCCACAATGCAATAACCTACTGTCTGGATATGAATGACAGATCCCCTGTTGACCTCACCCAACCAGACATGCTTCAAAAACTGGACAAATACATGAAGCCCCTCATTCGCCCCTTTGTGTACAAGTGGGCAAAAACCCAGGTAATAAATCACAGAAGAAGACGCATCAGCTGGTGGTTACTTATTGTTAATGGCCTCATATTTTCAGCTGGATCCCCTTTAATGAATTCCTGAACGCTGTGTCTTGCAGGAGTACACCATAAAGCAGCAGCTGGACTGTGGGGTCAGATACTGTGACCTGAGGATTGCACACAGGCCCAACGACAGCTCCACTGATCTTTATTTCTACCATGGTGTTTACACCACACTCACTGTGGAGGTACAGTAATGGCATGCAAACACAAATGTTTACAAGTGGTTCCTACAGTGACATTTATGCTGGTGTAAAGGCCCATCTGCACTTAGAACAATAACCATAAAGAACAACAACACATTCACGCTCAGTAGAGACTTGTCATTGCAGTGAGATACTTAGTCCTCTTGTCCCTGCTTTCTGAACCTTTAATTTGATTGGTTGTAAATGTTTAGTCATCTCTGTGTCCAAAAGAATCAACATTATGGTTGTAATGTTGGACATTTTAATGTATGAAGTAGCTGCAGCAATACTTTTTATTTACAATCTTAATCCCATTGCTCACATGCACCTCCACAATTATCTGGCAGTTTTCTGTGTTGTTTTCATACAGAACTAGATGCAGTTTTTATGGTAAGATTGTGTGTGTCTGTGTGTGTCTGTGTGTGTGTGTGTGTGTGTGTGTGTGTGTGTGTGTGTGTGTGTGTGTGTGTGTGTGTGTGTTAGATGTTCATCTAGCAAGAACAAAAGCAGCATCCTTCCCTGGAAACATACGTGAAAGGTTTTACTTTGATGAACCTATGCAAAAACTGACCCATAGGGACTAAATCCTGCAGTGAATATATATAAAGCATTTTCATACTTAACATATTCATAAGTCACTTGTGCTGCAGAATATATTTTAAAAACCTTTCAAGCAGCTTGTATCACTTTTGTTCTCAAGCAAGGCTGCCAGATGATAAGAAAACAATCTCCTCTATCCAGGGCAGTTTTGGGAAATTCCATCATGTAGTAGATTTGTGTGAATGCCAAAAATCACATCCTATAAAACAACTGATCTTGGCAATGTTCCCTGTGTGCTATTAAGCAAGGCTGTCAATTGTATATTAAAATTAGTCCTGCTCTAGAAGACTAAATGGTGCCTACCTCACCCTGTTCGACCGTGTGTTTTCCTGACAGACTGTTCTGATGGAGATAAGAGGGTGGCTGGACGCTCATCCCAAAGAGGTGGTCATCCTCTCCTTCAGCCACTTCCTTGGCCTGAGCCAGGAGCTCCACATGCTGCTGCTCACAAGCATACGCAACGTATTCACCTCCAAACTCTGTCCCAAAACAGTACGACCTCTCCTCCACTTTTGAATAAGGACTTGAAGAATAAATGTTCTATGTTTTTTCAACAAATCCTATGAAAAAAAACAAAACCAACAATGAACTGATCCCACCAACCAGTGCTGCCTCTGTAGTCAAAGCCTGGTTTAGCTTATTACACTAAACTGTAGACCAAAGAATGTAGCATGCTAACCAGCTAGCCCCGGACTGTCTCAGCTGTCTCGTCACTTTACCATAGCGACTCACTGTAGCCTCCAACCTGTCCTGATGATGTACTCAGATACTCAGATGTATCTGAGTATTATAATCTCTACAAGCTCTTGTCAAGTCACAATCACCTCCACCAACTCCCAGGAAGAAGCCATGTTCAGTGGCAGAGAAAACTTACAAACAGCCCCTTTAAATACTCACATTGTGCACCAAATGTGGATTAATCCACAGCTGAAACTAGTTCCTAATAAATGCACTATTTACTCCTGTTTGAGTAACCTTTGGTAAAAACTACAGTACTTCACTATCAAAACTACTGTAAATATACAGTATATTTGTGACTCATTTCCATCTTCAATAGGAGCCAATGGGCTTGAAGCTTACAGGATAGAGAAGTCAAAGTATTAAGAAGCACATTGGTTGGTTTTGTTTTGTTTTTTTTATAGGATTTCTTGATGGTAAGAAAAAGCCAGCCTTATACCTTATAGATAATATTTAAAAGAGCTTCCCAGAATATGAAATGAAGCCTATTATTCTGTTGATTTCAGGAAGCATTGACTCTTCGAAACCTGTGGGCGTTGGGCTACCAAGTGATTGTTTCCTATGAGCACAACATTGCCAGCTGTCACAGTGAACTGTGGCCACACATACCTTACTGGTGGGCCAATAAATGCAAAGCTGAGGCTCTTATCGAGGAGTTCGAACACAGGAAGCAACATGGAAGACCAGGTAATCTGCTGCTGGACACAGCCAAACACAGGCTAGGCACAAAATCGGCGACTTGTTACTTGTTAAAGATTCTGTAAGTGATCGTCACTGCCACTAGATGTCACCCTAGACCACCAGCATCTCAGACCACACAAACACTTCGTCAGCCACAACCATGTCTCCCCTCCCTCCGTGTTCTCATTCAGCGAGGTGTTACAGAGCGCAGTGAAAGTGCCACTAAACACACAACTGAATAAAATTATTGTCTACACAAGAGCCAAAAAAAAAACCAAGATGACCACTACCATTAGCCCATGCTAGCATTGCAGTGAAATGCTCCACAGCTATGCTGGCAGTTAGCAGCTAGCGATAGTGACATTTTCCAGACGAATATATAACAAAGGTAACAGCAAGTTAACTAATGATATCGTGCTGCTGTAGCAGTCACTAATGAAGACAAACATGTACCATTATGTAACATTAAATTACTGACACATGGAGGAGAAGAAAAGTCAGTTCTGAGTCGAGCTTGGGCCCTTTAACAGCGTGTAGGGTTCACCATCTTCGTAAACACAGACTAGTATTAGCTCCACTGTTGGACTGGGAAAGAAATTCAGCCTTGGACTTGGGACAGTGAAGGAGCCGGTAAAACCCACCAGCTGACCAGGATTTGAGCCAGTAGTCCCCATGGCCAGTCAGCCTGTACCCTGGTCTTTCTTTGTCAGAGAGAAAAGTCTTTAGCTGAACATGTTTCTTCAGTGGAGGGAATTCTGGAGGGTCAATTTCACCTGAACTCTGTGTACTTCACTGTGTCATTTTGCGTGTGGCCAGTGCCTTTGTGTTTATAAATGTGGGGAGGGTCAACGGTTTAACAGGAGGGACCCTCATGCACCAACATGCATGCTACCAGACCTGCTACCAAAACAAAGACCAGAGAAACTCAGATTACTGCACACACAGAGGGTTGTGACTTGGTTCTCTGCTCAGGTTGCCATAACTATACTATATCTTTACATAGAAAATAACTGTTTGCTGCAATATGTTTGTTTAAAATTACTTTTACAGAACCTTTAAAGCTGTAGTTGAATCATCATAAAATCATGTGTGTATTTTGTTTTTCAGGAGGTTTCTTCGTCACAGGAATTAATTTGACGGAGGACCTGAAATACATCTGCACACACCCGACGGAGTCCCTGAAGGACTTGGTGATGTCCACGTACCCAACTCTGCTCAGCTGGGTTAAAGAGCAGACCCCTGGCCCCAGAGTGGGTTCTCTCAATATCATTGCTGGGGACTTCATCACAGAGAGCCACTTTATACCAATTGTTGTTAAACTGAATGAGAAACTACTGAAATGGTCTTCATGACTTTGCACCAGTATGCATTATTCTACAAAAAAATAGTGAATCGAAGCATGAAATATACACAAGCTTGTTTTGTTGAGAGCGACAGAAAAAATACTCAAGTACTTGAACTATTCATTTACACATAAATGCACTGATATGCAGTGAAATGTATATTTCCGTCTTAAAGCTGCTTGGAAACAGACTTTTGTTATTTTGACCTGCATTTGTTTGTATATATTCAGTTCACTATTTATGCAATGCACTGTATCGATTTTCACCAGTCAGCAAGGCGGCTAGTTTTATGTTACGGTGACAAAAGCAATAATGAACTTCTAATAACTTCTAATCTCACCTTAATGTAGGCATTTTAAATGAGTAAACACAAACAATGTATTTAAAGAGCACATATGACTGTATCACCTACAATACACGTATTTATCCATAGAGAATGTAGAGAAGACATGAAACTTATGCAAAATGCATGGAAAGGTTATTTGCATGATTTACATATAATTGATTTTAGCCAACAGGGTAAAGGTCTTGTTTTAAAACAATGCTGCACCACTGTGCCTGTGGAGATGAGCTTTTCAAATAAACATGAGCATTTTTAAGCTAATTATCTGACTTTATTCACTCAGCAATCAGACAGACAGAACAATGTTTTCTGCGCTGGACTGTCACACACAAGAGAAGTGACTGTGTCTTCAAACTGTGTGGAGTCCCAGCTTTTGTGTTCCCCTGAAGTGTGCATTTCTTTTTCGATGCTTTTGAATTCTTCACAATAGCTTGTATTACGTCACGTATCTGAGTTGCTGTTATATCTATATAATAATAGGTAGGGTTTACCAGCTACATGCCTTTTTGTCAAATGATCTATAATTACCTTACTGACATAAATGGAGAAAAATAACAAACAATTCATGTCAAAATTGTTCAGATGAGTTTATTGTAGAAGCCATGACAGAGTGACAGTAGACTCTACTGTGTTGAATAATAATCAAGTAATACATTGCTTAATTAAAAAAAAAGGAAAAAAGAAAGCCAACAAATTTTCATTATAAGACAAAAAAGGCCAGTGTTTAAGGCAGTTGATTCTTTTATTGAATTACAGTGGCATTACATGTTAATACAATTAAAATAAATAAGATAACTTTTTAAACACATTCCTAAAAATTCACAAGGTTAATTTTTTTTCCTACTAACACTGTGTTTTCTATCATATGATTTCAAACAAGTTATACTTTAAAATATGCAGTTTCTGTTTCCATGGGTCAATGTAAATACCCTCTATAATTTAAAGCCAGTGTGCCACTGAAGACTACACAAAGTCTGACCCACAGAGTAACAGGAGCTCTCACTGGCCACTTATTTCTGAATGGTTGATTTGAAGTAATCCATAATTATAACTAATCACAAGTGTCTACAGTTATTTCAGGAGCATGATCCATAAATTAACAATACATTCAAACAGTCAGAGTTAAAGTTACAGATGTAGTTTTACATGTCCAGGATTTTAGCTTTTTTATTGTTCATACTTTCTTATTAAATCAGGGACTTTGCTGTATTCTGCTTCCTTGTTTTGTGGTTTTCTCTACATCCAGTTGGCTGCCTCTTATTTTGGAGGATTGATGTACTGAAGAGTCTATGGTAGGAAAAGTTAGTGCTGTAGGAAACTTTGCTTTTATGATGGAGGGATGCATAAATAAAATATAATAATAATAATAATAATAATAATAATAATAATAATAAGTAATGTTGATCCAAAAAAAATCCCAACTAAAATTGGATAAAAAAAAATGATGAGTGATTAATGTCCTGACAAAACCCCAGACAATTCATGACAAGTCTGTCAACCACTTTCTATGCCCATGATGAAATCACATGAAGATAACACTATCACAACATCATGTTAACCTGACCCACACTACCAAAAGTATTTTACTGAAATCAGGTCAAATAAACAATTCATTTGAAAAAAGCTATTCCCACACATGGGAAATAAAATAAGACAAAATCAGGCTCAGCTTTTTCCCCACTTCATATTTGCTCCACCTCCTCGTTGTAGACGTCACAGCAGCCCCACGGGTGTTTCGATAGAGAAGTTAGAGAAGTGTAAATGATGTGTTTAATGACACATGATACATAGAAATTCATGTAGCCTAGTTTTCCCACCGTGAATCCACACTAACCGACCTGCTCCACTTGTGTCGCTCGGTGTTGCGTTACTTGTCAGTCTGCAGAGGGATCAGGAAATTCAAAGTTTCGGCCCCCTCTTCCTCCTCCTCCTCCTCCTCCTCTTTCGAGGTCTGTGGTCGATCGTTTTTCACGTTAAGGAAACTACCAGGACCGCTCATATGATGAGTGACCTCAGCAGGTTCCTCAGCTCTATAGTTCAGACCTGGTTTCAGCGAGTCTCCTGCAGGTCTGTGACCGACTGAGCGACATGGATCTCGGCTGCCAGGACTGGATGTCAGCGCTGCCCGAGGAGCTGTGGGACGTCCCGCTGACAGACCTGGCCATACCTGGTACATTCATCACCTTTGTCTTACTGTTTCTGCCGTTATTTGTAATGTAACATCCCAGCAAGGAATATGACTCCTACACAGGCTATACAGACTGTCATACTATAGACTAATATATTAATTTTTTTATACTGAGTTTTTCTACAATAGAAACCTGAGTATCTATGAGGTTTTGGATAGTCTATGCTTCCTAATGTTAATTGTGCATGCCCTATTTGTTACATTTCCTTTGCCTCCCCCATGTAATGATATTTTTATGATCACCTGTATTGATTTAGTTTATGACTGGAGCTGAGCTTTAGCTTTCACAGGACCCCCTCTACCAGACCGACAGTATGAGGGATTTTTTTAAGTTTCAGTGTGTCTGTTCACACCTGTTCATGCAGGGAGCCATGATGCCATGAGTTACTGCCTGGACATAAACTCCCCCCTGGTCAGGTCTGAGTCCGACTGTTTCAGGCTCCTGGATGGACTTTTCCACTGTTTTACAAGACCTGCCATTTTCAGATGGGCTACCACACAGGTGTGTATGGTATTAAATGTGTAAAGTGCAACACCAGTCAGACAACTTCTGCTAATTATACACATAATGTAGGTAAATAGGTCAAAGTGGTATGAGAACCCCTATAGGACTAAGAAGTTATTGATGTAGTGTTTTTGCACCCGGGTGGCCTGTTGGTTTAGTGAGGTGTTTTTTTTTAGGGTTATCCAGTTGTGTGTCTATTGTAGTCTCACTTGTGATTTGCCTATTTGTGATTTGCCTACTGTTGTGAGACTGGGGCTCAGTTACTTTACTGCTGCACTGTTATGAAAAAAGCCTATTGATACATGGAGTTTGGTAACCTGTGCAACGTCTACCTCAGTAACAGGTCTAACAGAAAACACCTATGACCGTATGTGGGGCGTTTAAAACCCAAGAATCTCATCCTGACTCAACCATGACACTTATTCCTAATAACTTACATAAACTTGAAATCTTTGAACTGATGTAGTTAATTTTTCTGCAGTTGTTGTGAAGTAATTGTGAAGGATTTTTTCAAAAACTTGGATTTCTCTCTCTCTAAGCAAGTTTAAACCTGCTATAACAGATGTTCTTTGGCCACAGGGGGGCAGTGGAAACAAACTGTCAACACAATATTGACATATCATCACTTTTTAAGTTGATATGACAAATTTGTTAGCAAACAGATGCTTAGTTACACATTTAACAGACACAAAGAGACATTAATAGTTATTAAGTCATATATCTATTAACCTGACAAAAAGCTCTGTTTTGGTCACCACCACCTCTTGAGAAAAATAAATGTCTTCTCTCACTTTAAAGGTCCCATATTGTATAAAGGTATATATCCATGTGTTTTTTGATTATAAAGCAGGTCTAGGTTCTATATTAATACTGTGAAAGTTTCAAAGCCTCAGTCCACAGAGAAATGCACACAGCCTGTATTCAGAAACTGAGCCTTAAAACCAGCCGTCAGGGATTCTGCAACTTTGTGATGTCACAACAAAACAGTCACTGCCCTCAGTCATGCCCCAAGCCCCACCCACCTGGACCCACCATCCAACCTTTACTTGAAATTTAAAAAATATTTTATTCAGTCACTCAGAAAACAGTCAGCCAATCAGAGGAGAGACTCAGAGCCTCTCTTCTGATTGGCTGACTGACATGTTGTTAATAGAGCACCAGAGTGAAGCCTGAGAGAGGAGATGTAAAAGTACACTGAGACAAATATATCATCTGATGGGTATCAACACTTCAAACACCTTAAATAATGCTCTATGTTCACAATCTAGTCACGAGACTACATGAGAGGCAGGTAGCATACGCTGGGTCAGAGCTTTAGCGCTTTTTCAGTGAGCACAGCTGCCGACTGCAGCTGGAAACAAGGTTGACGTGAGCAGTGACAGTGAACCGAGAATATGTAAATATGTGGCTGTTGAACTATGCCGAAAGACGCTAAAACGCTCTGGAGAGCCAAGAGGAAACTGCAGAGTTGGGTGATCATTTTCCACGGGTTCATTACTGCATATATACACACAACATTTGATCCACTGTTGATATAAATATTTTGATCATAGCAGCTTTAAGTGAAATGTGCCACAGGAGAAAAGCATGAATCACCCAAGGATAAAAGTCATATCAGCACAGCATCGGTTTGTGGGACTTAATACATTTGATATCAATTACTGTGAGACACTTTATCTAGTTCTCATGTAATACAATTACACATTATGGAATCATAGTGATAAAATGAACTGCTCCTCTCTGCAGGATAAAAGCATCGAGGAGCAGCTTTCAATGGGGATTCGGTTCTTTGATCTCCGCATCGCACACAAACCCAACGACTCATCCAGCGACCTCTACTTCACACACATCATATACACACATTTAACAGTTTTGGTGAGTTCAATAAAATTTATTAAAATGCTTCAGTTTGGACCATTAAAGTGTTTATGAATGTAAAATGTCATTCCCTTACAGGAAACACTGATGTCTGTTGCCACCTGGTTAGAGTCTCATCCAAAAGAGATTGTTATCCTTGCTTGCAGCCATTTTGAGGGAATAGATGACAGATGCCATGAGTCATTCATTTTCTCCCTGGAGAAGCTGTTTGGCTCTAAACTCTGTCCCCGAAAGGTTAGTTTTCTCTTTGAACAGCTGATGTTCAGTATAAAAACAACACTGCACCTTCACACATCTAACCTGCCCTCCTCACACAGGAGTCAGTCCTGACCTTGCGGAGCTTGTGGGCGTCTGGTTACCAGGTCGTTCTGTCCTATGACTCCCAGACTGCAGAGAGACATGAGGAGCTGTGGCCTGACATTCCCTACTGGTGGGCCAACCAGTGCACGGCACAAGGAGTGATCAGTTACCTGGAATGGAAGAAAGAACTGGGGCGTCCAGGTGAGTTTAACTTACACTCAAAGAGCCGACATCAGAAAATGCTCATTTTTAGCCCATTAACTGTGGCTTCTTTGTCCCAGAGGGCTTCTTCGTCTCCGGCCTGAACCTGACAGCTGATAGGTATTACATCACCATGAACCCGAAGCAGTCCCTGCGGACGCTGACTTTCAGTAACTGGGAGTCTTTGAGGAAGTGGCTGGAGGAGCAGGTCCCTGGCTCGGACCCCAAGAGCCTCAACATCATCACAGGAGACTTTGTGGGGCCACTTCCACTCTGCCCTCTGGTCATAGCACTGAACCAAAAACTTGTACGGAAGAAAACCAGCCAGATTAAAAAAGATAACTGATTTTATTCCACTGGTGCTGTTAACAACATACCTCATTCTCTCTTTTCTGTATTTTCTGTCAGTTCATCTGCTCTTTGTTTTCTATGCTGTTTTAACTGGAAGAAATATTTTTGAAAAAACCATCAGAGTTTATGAATTTCTTGCAGTCATTTAAGGTGTCTTTTAATCCAAAACATTTTGAATCTACAGCAGTAACATGCAGTTTATATATGTTTACAAGAATGTACAGTAACTGTTTTAATATACTGTGCAATACATACAGTTTTTTTAAAGACCTTTGCAGTTTCTTGATCCACATGGACCAGTAATTCATTTGGAGCTGCTGCCCTGAAGGAAGGAGGATCGCTCTCCTTCCGACTTTGCTATCTGCCTGTGAACAGTTTCTTGTAGCGTCCGTAAGCGGCGTTGCTGATGATGACCTTGACGACAGCCGAGCCGTCATCTGCGCTCACCTGCACGTCCTGAACGGTGGCCTCTTTGTACAGCCAGCTGTGGATGAAGAGGCACATTTACTATGGATGCTCTGTTATTATAAACATGAAAACACAGTGAAGAGAAACAGCTCTCACCTTAACTGAGGAGTGCTGAGGTTGACTGTGAGATCTAAGATGTGTTTTCCAGTGGAGTTTACGATCTCTTCCTCCACTACTTTCTTCAGCTCATCCAGGCCTCGCTCCTCCAGGGCTGATATGGGCAGAGCTTTGGGCTCTGCAGACTGATAGCTGAGGGGGACAAAGGAAATACTCTGAGACTGTTTAAAGATCAAGAACTGGCTCAGTCCCATTCACGTTAAAACAATAGGTTAATGATGATGTGAATTTCTCATATGGTTTTGAGTACATGTAAAAAGTCATTTTATATTCTACATTTAGTTGTTTAAGATACAATTTGTGGTTTTAAAATGGAAAATCTGGATAAAAAATTCAACCCATTATATGACCATCCTCCTAGAGTTTATAGGCTTGACAACAGATGCCTGTATTTTCTTTTTTTTTTAACCATAGGAATAAACTTTAAACTGAATTTAAAACATCTTTGAAAGTCTTTAAATTGACTCTGGAAGTTTGCAGGTGCAACAGGACTTCTGCTCTCTTCTTACCTGTCAACTAGGTCAGTTTTATTGTGGACTTCTATCATGGAGCTCATCAGCCTCTCAGGGATTTCGAGGTTCTTGAGGACATTCAGTACGTTCACCTTCTGATTCACTGCCTCAGGGTGACTGATGTCCCTGACGTGAATCAACAGGTCCTGGAAGTATGAGAAAGACAAGTCAACACACTCTACTCTGAAAAATAAAAATACTTTTTAAATAAGTCACGCTGACACCACACACATCCCTGACTTGAGCATCGGGTACGTACAGAGTGTTTAATATCCTCCAGGGTGGCAGAGAAGGAGTCAATGAGCTGGTGGGGCAGCTGGGACAGGAAGCCGATGGTGTCCACGTACAGAACAGTCATGCGGCTGGGCAGCTGGCCGGCGTGCACGGTGACATCCAGGGTGGCGAAAAGCTGGTTTCTGGGCTGCAGACCACTGTCACCAGTCAGTGCTTTGATCAGAGTTGTTTTTCCTGAGCAGACAATCAGGGGGGAAAAAATATCATCAAACTGAAGAGCAGATTGAACAGTATCATGATTAACAATGGACCAGTTTCCAGTCTCTCACCACAGTTGGTGTATCCCAGCACAGAGACGATGGGGAACTCTCTGTGTTTTCGCTGAGATCGCAGCAGGTGCCTCTTCCTCCGCAGTTTCTCCAGCGCCGAGCGGATCTTCATCTCACGCTCCTTCAGCAGCCTCTGCTGCACCTCGAACAGCGTCTCCCCTGTAAGGACCAATTACCGCGCTCTAACCAGACGGATCAATAGCTACAGTGCAGACAGACATGTGCGCACAGATGTAGCGATGCCTCAGTACCTGAACCTCCGATGTATCTAGTTCCTCCACCTTGCTGATCCATGTTTGCGATTTCATTTTTCAAACGAGATCTGGAAATGATACGCCAAGAATTAATATGGACAACGACATGATACCAGATTAAAATAGAAGAAGAAAGTTTCTAAATTCCAAAATATTTAAACAATGGAAAATTTAAAGCAGTTTAAGTTACCTCAGCAAGGGAATCTCGGCCAGAGAGATCTGTAACTTGGCCTCTTTAGTCCTGGCGTTGCAGCGGAAGATGTGAAGGACTACTGAGTACCTGTCAAAGACTTTAACCCCCCAGGCTTCCTCAAGCTCCCTCTGTGTGGATGAAAAACCAACCGTCAGTGCAGGAGTCCTCTCTATATGCAGCCAGAAGGCGATTTTCACACAGGCTCACCTCAGACAGGGCAGAGAGACGCTCAACATTCACAAACACAGCAGTGATTCCTGCTGTTTGCTTGATTTTCTCTGAGGGGGTAAAAGCACAGGTGATTTATATGGAGATATGTCTCAGTGCTTAGATTCACAGGTGGACACTGACGGTGGGTAAGACCTGTAAGAGACTGGAAGTTGCCTTTGCCAAATATCCTCTTCTTCTCTGGTGTCTTGGTGGAGAGGATGATCGTGTCGACCACTCTCCAGTTGTCTAAAGTGTTCACGAGGCCCACGGCCTCGGCCATCATCAGCTCAGCTGCAGAGAAAGCACTTAGATAAATAAACGCTCTGTCATGATCCACACTCACACACCTCCATGCTGTTACCTGTGGTCAGATGCTGCTTCCTGCTCCCCCACTTCACATCAGGCTGAACGATGAAGACCCTGTGTTGTCCCCCTGCGATGTCTGAAGGAGCCTGCTCCTGGAACAGCTCCTCCACCTCACTGTCCTCAATAAAATCTCCATCCTCCTCCTCCTCCTCCTCCTCCTGCGTGGGTCCTGTCTGCTGTCCACTGGTAAAGTCGTCTCTTCTCTTTAACCTGCATGCAGAGAGTGCAAACGCTCTGGACTGCAGGGTGGGTGCAGCTCGCAGCCACAGTGGCTTACAGGTGGCCAGTGCAGCTGCATGGTGAGAAGTGTGGAGGAGGCTGCAGGCTGGTGGAGCTGCCCTCTGACAGCTCTGTGTGCAGGGTCGCTGCAGGAGGGGCAGCCATGGATAAATCCTCCTCAGCGCTGTCATGTTGTGTCAGGTGAATATCTGACTGCTAGCACAATAACATCCGATCGGACAATGTGAACAAGTTACACTGATCATGCTAAAACAGCCACCAGCTCACCCTTCAGGACTGTTGACGTCTTCTTCTTCGTCTTGTTACCGAAGGGTCGCAACAACCCGAGGAGCTCACACCGCCACCTACTGTAGCAGAGAGTGTTGTTGGCGGACTGTCGACATTATTTTTCATTCTTAATACATATATCTTCAGTGAGATGTTGGCTGTGTGTGCTGCTCACAACCACGCAGCTTGTTGTGTTTCAGTCCATGTGCTGTCGTGTTTTCAGCTTCGGGTCATATCCCGGCGCCATTTTACCCCCAACTCCGACTTCCAGGCAGCGTGTCCTCCCAGGCTGCGTAAGAAACCCAGACTCAAGAGCTGCAGGCGCTTACATGTCTGGTTTTGACCATGGTGGTGTTATTTTATTTTATTTTATTTTTTATTTTTTTTACATAAATCCTACTGGGGGAGGCATTTGCACGGAGTTTAGTGGGAAGAAGCTGCCTGTAAGTCTGAACCCAGGGGGCAAAAGGCCCATGTTTCAAACGGTCGTCGTCTTCTTCCTGGTTATGTCATTTCCTGTGTCATTTTTCTCACAAGTTCCTTTCTTTTCTGAAAAATCAGCAGAAGGTAAACGATATGGAAATAAATTAGTATAAGGAGCATCACATTTGTTTTAATACAAAAGTACAAATGATAGTTTATAAAAGTACATCGGTTTCTCACAGGTGCAGTCTGCCCTCTAGTGGACCACAGTAGTATTGTATTTCTTTAGCTTTAATAAAATTTTCATTTTGAATTTTTATTCTGGCTGACATTACAGTGCTAGCTTAGCTCTAGCTTTATTGTGGTTACGCCAGTTATAATTTAGCTAGGAGATATTGGACTCGAAGGACAGATATTTCCATTGTTTTGGTCCGTTTCGTCTCAGATTATTTAAGGTAATTATTATTTTTTATTTTATTTCAGCCATACTAAATGTTTTGTCTTTCAAGTGTCACTTTAAGTTATTTTTTCAAATGAAGCAACAACAGCAGCATCAGCCACTGAATTTGTTTGATAAGTTTGTGTTTAAGGAGAGAGTTTTTGGTCTGGATTATTTATCTGGACATGGTTTTTGTTTTTACGTTAATAGAGATAATAGTCCTATAGATTTTTAAAATCTTACCAAAAAAATTCAAACAAACATCTTAGAAAATTACATTAGTTTTCAACCATACAACTGTAAACATTACTGCCAAAAACACAGAGAAAATCAAAGTAACAAGTAAAGTAAAATATACATACAAATGTAAAAACAAAATGTAAACATGAGAGAAAGGAAGTCGGGCAGTTTTATTTAATTAATTAATAACCATGAGTTAATGATTGTAGTTTGTCCGAACAGTGTCACTGGACTGAAGAGCTTGTTTCTCGAGAACAGCCACAGATGAAGATTGAAAAAATAAATAAATAACTGACGAAAATAAAGGAAATCTTCAGCTATTAAAAATGCTTCAGTTATCATCCCTACATTTGCTAAACTCACATTTAACGTTAGATTTATCGCATGAATGTATGATCTATTTGGTGAATAGGAAAAGTTTATTACTTGCTGTTAATTTGCACATGATCTCTTCCAGAGTACCGCTCTCCCACACACCCTGAGGTGTGAGCCTGTGCCGGGCGTCACATCGCCCTGCCTCCCTCTCTGCCCCCCCCCCCCCCCCCCCCCCCCCCCCCCGGGGGCGTGGGTGTGTGAGACCTGAAAAGAAGTCCAACAGGTTGGACTGATCTCCGCACAGTGGCTCCGAACAGGATCTCTGCTTCATGAAACTGGGAGGCTGATGATTTGAGTTAGTTTAGCCTGGGAATCTGTTCATTTTAAAACCACGGCGGCGACGCTGTTTGTTAATTGAATCGCACAGGGAAGGAGAGCAGAGCCCAGACATGGTTCAACAAGCTGCAGCATGACAGTGGATTCCTTCTGCGTGATGAACAGTGTGCGTAAGACTTGGAGTTGTTAAAGGGAGACAGAGGACAGGAGCGTAAAATTAGAGATATAGAAGTTAGTGACAGACATGTCTTTGTTCTGTAAATTAAAAAGAAATATATTTTTCAACTTTTTTTGCGTTTTGCGCGCACAAACGCGCCCACAGAGGGCGACACCGGTGGCACTGTGGCGCACAGGACTACTGCTCAGCTTCCTCAGTCTCAGCGCCTGTCTGGGTAAGATGTCTCTGTCTGGTCGTGCAGATTAGACACTGAAATAACTATTGTTACTGAGACTTACCAACGATTTACCTGTGCTGCTTTTGTTCACAGAGCAAGACTGTGTTCTTGGCATAATGGGAAGGCCGGTCTCAGTGCCCTGCTTTTACCCTGAAATATTAACCTATGGGAATTTTTCCATTGAGTGGAGGAGAAATGATGAACTGGTGCTCAGGACAGAGTGGGAAGAGGATGTAAATATGGGGGTGTGGAGCATGAACAGTGCAAAAATCTCCACTGACGCTGCACTGACTGGAAACTTGTCTTTGGAACTGCCCACAGTTGATCCCACTGATGACAAAATGTATTATAGACTATTCCTCATCTCAGTGGAGAATCAAAGTGCTCCTCTCTGCACTGTGTGCCTCAGAATAGCAGGTCAGTGTTTGACACATAGGAAGCAATCAGAGGATTATTTACAGAAACTAACTCCTGTCTCTGGTGGCTGTTTGCAGCCAGTTTCAGCTCCCCACTGCTGCAGAGGCAGGAAGCAGCGCCAGGAGATGAGACGGCCTTCCTGTGTCACTCCAGCGGTGGCTTTCCTGAACCTGCTGTGCACTGGCTCATCAATGACACTGAGGAGCCCCCTGAGGGCTCAGTGAGGACCCTGGCAGCATCACTCCCTGACTCCCATCTCTACAACGTCACAAGCCACCTGACGCTCAACGTGTCCAAAGACTCCAGGGTGTCGTGCATCATAGAGAACCAGTCCATGAACCAAACCTTGACCTCCACGAGCTGTGAGTGATTGACGCCTGCTCATTCAAGTACTAGGCCTCAGACGCTCCTGTACGTCACCACTTGTTCACTAATCTCTGGTTCTTGTGGTGCTCAGATGGAGTGCAGAGCAACACGGTGGTTGGCCGAGCGTCACAGGCCATGTGGATCTTCAGCACTGGTCTCTGTGTGGTGGTCGGCATCATGGTGATGGTGGGCGTGGCCTATCAGATCCACCTGGACAGGATAAGTAAGAGGAGGAAAGACGAATACCATGACCAACGCTCAAACAGAGGTAGGCGTCCTCTGCTGGGGACATATTCCTTCTAATAACATGACAGGACAGATCAGGCATTACACGCCACACTAACCGTGTTTACATGTGGACTAGGATTCTGGTCATGATCTAGTTTCTGCAGTATCCTGGTTATGTTTTGTGCATGTTACCAGATGCGTTACCTGGAGTGCTCCAACAGAAACCAGGATACTGTGGCATGTAAACAATTGGTGCAGAACATACGGGCATTCTCACGTTTCATGTAAATGTCAAATCCTGAAGATCAAAACCAGGATAAAACTCAAAACTAAGATACTAACATGCAAATAAATACAGTCACAGCCTCCACTATTCCAAAATAAAACCACACATTTTCCTGATGTTTCCCCAACACGTGGGAGAGATGCCAAATCCTGAGAGACGACAACAACAATCCATTTTTCATGTGTTTTTAACACCTGAAATTCAAGTCCTTACTAATGTCTAATGTCTAATTTAGAACCACACAGATTTTTCAGACTGGTTTAAATTTTGCTCTCAGATTAGTTCCAGACAGTCTCTCAAAAATAAAAGTACAAAAAGTTTCCCACTCTACCCTGAGGAGAACTATGGTGGATTTATTACCCTGCTTCCATGGTAACGATCAGTGACACCTGCAGATCAGTGGCACCAAACAACAAAAAAAGAAGAAAACATGTTTTATAACTTGTCATTTATTGTTAATATGGTCGTGGAGCGAGTAACGAGTAGAGAGAAAGAAGTGACCTGTTATAGCAGTGAGCACATCATCATCATCATCATCGTCATCATCATCATAAAATAGTCATTTTGCTTTGTCCAAGCAAATTATTCTGAGCCACATTAAGAAGCCTCAGCACCTCAGCTCTGCACTGAGACTCTTTTGCATTATTACCCTCGTCACACTCAAACTTCCTGGTGACCATTTTGTGCTGTGGTGAACAGAGCCGAGCGGTTTGTTGATTCCTCTGTTAGTCGTGTTTTTTGAGTTTCTTAGTTTCCACAGAATTTAGGGACAGAAAAACTAGACAGCTCCGTGCAAACTGTTTTATAAAAATACATTTTGTGTTGAATTTCATTCTGTGGCCAAAGACGAGCAGTGCAGCTAGTTTCTTCTTTTTGTGGTTGACTGTGTAGATTTATTGGTTAAACTGGAGAACGTTAAAGACTTTTAAAGGACATCATTTTCAAAAAGATTTTTGCCAGAGAGAACACGGTGACATGTGTCGTGTGACAGGAGGCAGAGCATGTTGTGACATGACACCTGTGTAACCAGAGTATCTGGTGACCTTTCATTTTCAAGATCAGCGTTTCTCATCATTAAAGCTGCATGTGTTTGTGTTTGCTCCTGCACAGGCTCTGGATCAGGTTTCTCAGCCGGAGACCACAGAGCTCTGATTTATAAACACGTCAGCTTGTGTCACTGCAGTTTCTTCAGCATACACCTGTAGCTGTATTCATTTGACAGAGGTGCTGGAACGTGTACCCCAGTGTGTTGCTGCTTTTGTGTCTCCTGAAAACATTTTGTTGTCGCTCAAATGACTGTTTGTTGTCCTCAGGATACAGGAGACGACATCTGTACGACAAGGAGGCCGAGGCCATGAAGCCGCAGCCAAAAGAGACTGATGTTTGAAACCAGAAATAAATTCTCCTTCACTGTCACTTTGTCCGCCTGAGGCAACAGAGCACTGATTTGTAAACATGTATTTGTTTTTGCCACTGGGTTAGATATTTAATATAAGTGTATGTGTGCGTATGTGTGTGTGGGAGGGGGGGTTAGTATAGATAAGTATAATTAGTGTAAATCTCAGCACTTCACTTTCTGAAACACTTTTATTTTTACTGGACTCTCCACTTCCAACATTTAATAAAGAATCAAACCTGAGGCTGTTTTATTTCATCTCACAGATCTGTTCAGGTTCTTCACTCATCACATTTTTTTTCATTTCAAATCTGTGAAGCCACAATCAACAAACATCTTTCAAGAGCCAAAAAAGACAGAAATAATTCTGGTAAAAATAGTTTCACTCTGAAGTTAATCTGAAGCAGATTAAAAAATAAGATGTAACCAGAAATGATATATGACTTCACTGCTCGTCAAATCTGTCAGTTTCCTGTTGATCACTAGACGTTTTAAAGAAGTAATCACAGTTCCATCCTGAAGGGGTCGGCAGCATTACTGCGCTCAAATCACTGGGAATCAATCAGCGCCCACCCCAGCTGCACTTCCTGTTTCCACAATTAAGAGTCTTGGGAGGAAGACGACGGTTTGCAGCAGAGACCTGGTGCATGGTCTGTGTTTGGTTCCTTCGCAGCTGGTTCCTCAGCTGGATCCTTCCTGCACAGACGTGACGGCGTAGAGGTCGTCACGACGCTGAGCTGTGATTGGGATCTGCTGCCGGATGTCGGCCAAATACTGCAGATCTGGGGACACAGGTTTAACACAGAGTCAAATTATACAGACAGTGGACACGGTGATGCAAACCAGTACAGCTGCCCTGCAGTAATGACCTTAATGAAGCAGGTTGTTAGAAAAATGTTTCTACTGAGTCATTTTCAGTCTGGAGTTTGTGTTGTTGCAGCTCTGATCATTTTCAGGTGTTTCTTTTATTTTCCCTTTGATAAAAGAATGAACAGACTGACTTATTACGACAGAAATTAACTTTAAATAAACACCTGCTTCACACAGTCTCTATGAAGTGAATTGACACACTGTCCTGGTTTATTATCCTCTACAGTAGAAGTGTTGCTCTCATTGTGTCAAAACCCAGTTTCTCCAATCAGAGACAAGACAGGAGTAAATTTCAGGAGAAATGTGGACTCCACAGGAGTGATTATTTTAGGTTTCACACAACTATCACACAATCACACTCTCATGAATTTCCAAAGACCAGACAAATAATGGAAGTGACAACTCATCTCCTTCCTATATGACACAATCTTTTCATATACCCACAACAGACACAACTGAAGCTTCTTGAATTTCTGATGCGATTTGGGAAAATAGAGAGAAACCATCACTGTTCCATAAAATCCAGGCACGGCCTCATTCAGTGTAAACTCATCTACAGGCTCTGTTATTCTGAACTAAATCACACAGTAGGTTGTATTTACAGATGTTTCTCCAGTTTGTGATAAATGCAATGACACTGCATCCCTCACACCATATCCGCGTATTCTGCCTCAACTTACGGGGTTATTGGTGGGAAACTTTTCACAGTCATCACAGAGCTCATCAGACAGCGCATTGATCCAGACGCTCCTCTCACACTATTTCAGGTGTCAGACTGATCACTCACACTGTTGAGGAACCAACAGCAGTTCCTTTTATATGGATTATTAACAGCAACACAGCTTCTCCTGATGAAAAATCAGGTCCCTGATCTCGCAAACTCTCTGCACCTTTTTAAGAACAGAAGATCCCACTTTGACAAGATCTGAGGCCTCTTTATCGGTTTATCTTAAAAGGAAGAGTTGATGCTAAGTAAGCCACTCCTGTATCTTTTTTCTGGTTTTCTAATATTTCTTTTTAAATGAGTGTTTCAGATTCGTCCCCTCAATCAATGTATTGATGAACAGACTGGAAAAACCTGGAGAACATTAACAAGCTGTTCAATTATTTGCACCTTCTCCAATAAAACTAGACAAAAAAATGTAGATGATTTGTTTCATCTTAAAGTGTACAGTGCTTTTACAGCACCGAGCTTCATCATTCCACTAATTTTTCTCACAGTCTAATCAAACGTGTTCCAGACATGACCAAACAGATGATGTGCCACCCGGAGTCTGTCGGCTTTGCCAACACTACAGAAAAGAGGTGAGATGCATCGCTGCCTTATCATCTGGATCTCATCAGTGCAGCTCGTCTGAAAGACGTCACTGACAGAAACCAGCCTGAGTTTGTTATTCTCCTGTTCAAACACAGACGAGCCGACCGCTCCTCCACTCACCGATATCAGCGTAAATAACAGCCTCCTCTGGCCCGGCCTTGGAGATCACTTCTCCCCTGCAGAGACAGACGCAAAGATCACAACTCTGTTAAACTAAACACAGACAGAGCAGGGTGTCGATGGGGATTATCGGAGACACAGAGTCATTACTGTTTTTTAAGCAGTGGAGTGTCACCACGTACATTTATTCAACTACTGTATTGTACATGAGTATCTAAAGGTCAAATTTATTATTCATTTTTTACATAGTGTTCAGCCCAAAAAATAATGAAATAACATTTTACATTTGACGTGATGTTTTTTCTGCATGATGAAAACTAATACTTTGATGCTTTAGTACAACCTGTCAGTATAATAAAAGACTTTTACTTCAGGTTCTATTCCTGCTTTTACTGTTAAGTAACTGATCTGGAAACTTCCTCCACCACTGCTGCGTCTGCTGCTTCCTTCCTCACCTGCGGACGCTCACATGCAGCCTTCCTGTTAAACACCTCACACCTGTCACAGCCGCTCTAGCACCTTATCTCTCTCCATCTCTCGTCTCTTCCTTCTGACCACACGACTCAATCACACATACTCTGAGCCGAGCAGACGACACGCCGACCAACATGTTGCTGGTTCTTACCACGGGTTTACGACGGTGCTGTGACCCCAGGCCACATATGAAGCAGTCTCATCTCTGGCAGGTGATGCTGTGGCCACGTACACCTGGTTATCCAGCGCCCTGCTCAGGAGACAACAAGCAGCGACAGCAGTGGTATCAACAACAGATTAGCATAGGAGTAATGTTAACATCAGCAGCTCATGTGATATATTAGATAAACATTGAGCTTTAGCTGCAGACTGGAGCTATGTCCTCTTTCTTGTTCCTCTTCTTCCACAGTTAATGTGACCTCTGTTTGTCTTCCTCCACTCAAATTTCACGACGCTGATCTCAGTCCACAGTTTGGAAGATTTTGTTGCCTTATGGTTAAGATGAGTTCAAACTGAAGATACAGAATAGTTTTCAAAAGCAAATGCTAAGTGTGTTTTCACTCCGGCGATGGGGATGTATTCTGAGCCTGACCTCCCCCTCTGCAGGAGCTCCCAGTGCGCTGGACCAGTCGTCATGTTGAAGGCTCCAGGGTAGACCAGCAGCTGACAGCCTGAGGACAGCAGGACAACCCGATCAGCTACCTCGCCCACCACTGAAGACATCGTCATCCACTAATGCCCAATACTTCGGCACGCTCACCTCTCCTGCTGTAGAGCTGTGCGAGCTCTGCAAACCTCATGTCGTAGCAAATCCCCACACCCACTTTACAGAACGCTGTGGGAGGAGACACAGAAACCAAACAGATCAAAAGTGATGCTCATCCAGCTGCAGGGGGATCACAGCTGGAGTCCGGAGACGTCACTCACGTGTTTCAAACATTGACAGACTGTCGCCTGGACTCAGCGTCTCAGACTCCTGGAAGCGAATTTTTCCTGGAACGTCGATGTCAAAGAGGTGAATCTAGACAGAGGGAGCAGATGAGGAGAAAGACGTGGATGTTGCAGACGTCCTGCTATAATCTCTCTAAGGTCATTAAGAAGTTTGAACAAATTACTAACAACCAAACACCGAACTTGACGCACACGTACCTTCCTGTGTTTGAGAATCAGCTCGCCATCAGGACCAAACACTGTGCAGCTGTTATACAACTTCCCTCCGTCCTCTTCAGGGATGGATCCTGGTGAGTAAGACGTCACATGATTAACTCCTCCACTGCACAAAAACATGTACGATTTTTACATTTTTTAGTATTGTAGTATGTAGTGCTACTGCTACATCACTTCCCCAGCTTCCTCTTAATTATGCCATATTATTATTATTATTATTATATTACAGACTGTGGTGTAAATGGTTAAACATCCAGTTACCAAATATTTAATCTTCATCAGAGTTCATTTAAACGCTACTAAAACTTTTAATGATTCGTATAGAAGTCAAAGCCAGACAGACTAACACACAGCGTCTGCACTGAGTTTGTCTATTAACTCTGCTGTTGGTGGAGAATGAAAGTTAACCTTTAACTTCTTTAACACTCACACCAAAACATGTTGTATAGTGTTTATATTCAAAGGGAACAGTCGCACAATGTGTCACTCTCTGCATTTAAAGAGTTTATCATAAACTACTGTATATTTTCTCAAGTGAAACTGGAAAAATAAACATATTAGATTACAAAATAATAAAAAACAAAAGAAGAGCAGTGAAGTTGGTGTTTATATCAAGTAGCCAGAGTTATTCAAGTGAAAGGCTTTTCATAGTCCTGTGTTTGTTATCCCAGAGCGAGCTATTTGACATTTGAACTCTTTTCACTCATGATCACACAATAATACCGTGAGGTGAATATGTACAGGGGCCTTCAGTGTCAGCAGAGAGCTGGATTAGGTCAGTCCAGGTACAGACGTCTGCCTACCTCCCACTAGATACACCTTATTCTCCCTCGCCGCCTCTGACAGCACCTGGGTGGACTCTCCTGGGATCCTCTCAGCGTACGGGGAGAAGAAGCTGGTTCCATAAGGAGAATTGAAGCATTCCTGTATTGACCACAGTGAGAGACCATCAAGTTTACAGCGACTGACTTGTGACGTGGACCCTTTACTCAGACTGCAGTGAAGACTTTGGGATCGGATTTCATCGGTGGTGGCAAACTATCTCTATGTCTCTATAAACCGGAAGGTACGCCGAGCAGTCTGGGGTGTGTGGGTCTCTACCTCCACCTGTTCAGATGTATTGTGGGAAGTTGGAGAAGGATCATGTCTTTTGGACTTTACATTTCATAATGTGAACATAAACTGCACATGAGGTACTACACTCAAACGTTTGAGGATAAGTTCATCATGTTTCAAGTCTGTCTCAAACTAACCTCACCTCCCCTGGATCCTCCTCACCTCCATGCTGACTGTCCGTGTGTGAAATTCTTTTCTTTTAGCATTGTGCACTAAAAGTTTAAACTCTAGTAGAAATCCTCTCGATTTGTCCAACTGTTATATTGTCTTTCATTTCTCACATAAAATCACACAAGTAGTGTCAGTCCCTCACAGTCAGTGTGGACAGGAACATTTGATAACACTGTAGATCTGCATGTGGGCATGTGTCAGCCTCTTTCAGGCAGACTTGGATAGATTTGGAACCAGCACCAGCCCCCCCCCCCCCCCCCCCCCTCCCCCCCTCACCGGCAGCAGCACCACCTTGCTGCCTTGCCCGGCGGCCTCCTCCACCAGCCTCCGGGCTCTGCTCAGGTTGTCGGCCTTGACGCTGGACACCTGCAGCTGCACCACAGCCAGACGGAACTCTGACAACACAAAGCGCCGTCAGTGCGTTTCTGCCACAACTTCATCATCACTGTGCAACACTTGAAGGAGGTAACTGTGCTATAAATGCCCTCGGCTGCGATGCATAGCAGTTAAAAACATGTTCAATATATATTCAGTGATTTATATATAAAATAACACACAATAGAAAACTTTACACTTACTGGACATTGCTTTGGCTAAAGTTGACATTTATGCACAACAGTCCTGTTTGGCTTCACAGTCCAGAGCAGGCAGGGCAAGTGATTCCGGGTGGCTGCTTGGTTTTCAAAATAAGAGTGTGTAGCGGTTTTGAGACTTCAGTGAGGTCCGGTAAAATAAAACACAAAGCTACAAAACAATGCTGATAAACTTCCGTAAATGTAATTTGATTGTTGTTATTATTTAAAGTCACTCTGCGACAAACACTGGCGCTTACATAACGTTCAGACCCTTTAATGTGAAGTTTAGAGACGCTGTTACGTCAGCAGGGGGTGGGTGTTTAGCTGCCAATCCAGTTTCAGTGCGGAGCTCCTTCATTGGTTAACAGAACCAACAGGAAATATTAGCTTCAAATTAACATAGTGCACAGAAATGGACATGGCTGAAACTCTGTGTTTATAACAAACAGAATTACATCTGACTTAACATTTAGACTGTGCGGCTTTTGACAACTATTCTTTTGAATTATTCTGCTTTACATTGCTAGGGGCTCTCTTTCTCTTTGGAAAAATATTTGTATACTTTTCTTAAACATACAGAAATCCTGTAATTCCTGTTCCACTGCAGCTTATTCACAAGTCAGAAACAAGCCTCTTCTATGGCTTTGTACAGTGCAACTTTTGTTCTTTTGAGGATGTAGGAAAAATGGGGATTTTACCCTATGAAAGGTCTCTGTTGTACTGTAGCTTTTTATGAAGATCACAGCAAATATAACCACTAATTTAATCTACATACCTGTCAAATGCCAGTGTACAAATGACTATAATTCCACGTGTGCAGTCGAATAATCTCCATTTATTAAAAACAGAAATGCTTAGAAAATAACAGCAGTACAGTAAGGTGCAAATTACACTTGAGACATGTTGCATTTCGACTAGTGGTTGACATCCTTTGCCAGTGATGTTACAGAGTAATGTAAAGACTCCCAGTCAAGGATGTTCCAGTCATCAGAATACTGAGAAGTATCACAAAATTACAAATTACAACACAATGCATGGGATACACAGGAATGCTATGAAGGACTGGAGTGAAGAAAGACCAGATTTAAGAGTAATAATTAATTCAAGTTTTGCTTTTTGTTGCCCATGTTTTGATGTGCCATGTGTTTTACTCATGACTTCTTCTCTCATTTTTAAAGGATAAAAAAATTTAACTGGAGCCGTGAGGAAGATGCTGCATCACTATAGAGGCTCTGACACTTTAAACCCAGGCTGCCTACACAACAAGACCTCAACGCAAATGAATACGTAAGCCAGAACAAAGCGAGTAAAGTCTGAAACAGATTTTAAGATTAGATGAGAAGCAGCGATACACTGTGATATGCTGCCACTGCTGGTGCCGATATACACGTTACAGCCATGAGGCCAAAGGCAACAGTGGCAAGCAAACTAAAGCTTAGTTATGACGAATGCAATGGACAAGACTCATTTTAATTCCCGTCAGTGCTGTGCTTCAAAGTGTCAAGCACAGACCTTGCTGCAGTGAGCTTTTCTCTATAATTAGTATGGCGGTGCTTCAATTACAGTTATAGCCTTCTTCATTATCAGCAAATAATTTCACACAGGCATTGTGAGTGGGAAAATCATTCACACACTGAATCTGAATGGGATGGAAAATACTATGGCGCTCAGGCTCTTACTAACTACAATCACTGAACCTCCTGTTGTAATACCAACGTAGACCAGAGGGGCTGTGAACTTTCGGAGAGCTACATCCGACTGCTATGAGATGAGGTTAATTCATTATTATATGTAAAAGCAGAGAATAAATTATCTCCCAGAAACTCTGTAAAAGGCTCACTTCTTACTCTAGAAAGAAGGGGAACTTCAAACCTTGTGAGCTGGTTTAGAAGCCAGTTTTAAGTTTCACTGCATATTCTAACCATCAGGATATGCTTTCAAAACGACATTGCAAAGGTCTGTGCTGATATAGAGCAGTTTATACGATATATACATCACATATTTATAAACACCCTCAAATGATTTCTATTTAAGGCTGCCTGCTGGAAAAGAAAAGTTATCAAAAACAGTTGTTGCGGCAGGAAACCTGCCTCATGTGCCAGCACTGCTTTTTTTTTTTTTTTTTTTTTGGGATGTGCATCTTTATGTTGAGTTTGCTGACTCATGCTCACGTCCTGACCAGAACAATGATCATTAAATCTACTGAACACATCTGAAAAGTAAACTAAGAGTCGTGACTGAACTGCATTACTGTCCACTACATAACAAAGGGGTCAGAATCAAGAGGTGAAAAGAAAAGGTCAGTCAGACAGATGATGATTGAACAGGTTTGCCACTGGTCGGTCAGTACGCTACGTTAAGGCCAGAGGGAAATTGCCAAAGTGGAAATGCACTGTAATGAGATCCCATGTTTTATCAAGAGTAACTTAAACATACACTATAACCAATATTTTTAAATTAGTGTAAGATAATGGTTTGACGACTGCAGAGCACCTAAGTATTTCAACACACACAGCCTGTCCCACAGGTCTGCAGTCAGCGGTGTGCCCCCCATGTCCCAAACACAGACACACAGGGCTTTACAGTCAACACTGCACTGGATCTGTCCAGGAGGGAGGACAGCCGAGGGAGAGCAGGAGAAGGTTTCACTTTTGGCAGACGGAGACTCTTCTTATAGTTTATGTCACAGCTGTCCGCCGTGATCCCCCCATCGCAACACTGTCACCTCCCTTTACGAGCTCTCCAGAGCATCTAGGACTTTCATGATCTGCTGCTTGATAACCTTGGTGGCGTCACCTGCGTTTGGTATCAAATACCTGAGAGAAGGAAGGGAAAGAAGACATAACTCAGAGATTTCGATGGAATATTTTAACAGTTTGTGAAATTTGCTGAACTTGCTTTCTCGCTGAGTTACATGAGAACATTAATACCACTCTCATGTCTCTACACTAAATATGAGGCTACAGTCAGCAGACGATTAGCTTAGCTTAGCATAAAGACTAAAACTGTTTCCTGATACAGCATGTAGCTCCCCATTAAACCACAAATCATTATGTTTACATCTCTGTTTGTGTACACATTAAGCAGATGACATGTGGCACAATGTGTTTGCTGGTGAGATTAAAAGGTGTTTGTAGGGGTATTTGAAATGTTGGGAAGAGCCAGGCTAGCTGTTTCCTTAGCTATCCAGCCTTATACTGAGCTAAGCTATTTTCCCGCTGGCCCCAGTTTCATGTTTAGTGTCGTAGTATCAATCTTCTCATCAAACTCTCAGCAAGAACGGAGATAAGCACGTTTCCAAAAATGTTGTTCACTCCTTTAAGGTTTCAATTCCTGTTTATTTTTCCTTTGAGTTGAAAGAAAAAAGCTCCCTCCCCTGTGACATCTTGTGATTACATCTTAAATGACTTGACAGAAGGCAAATGAAAGCTCAGAAAGACCAAACAGGTAATAAGTGTCCTGCATGAATACAGCCTTTTTAAAAAGCGAAGTGTATTTTATTAATATAGTCACACCCACTCAAGGTTTTTTTCATCAGTCAGATTTAAAGTTTGAAATCTGCAGGTGTAAAAAACGCACCTCTCTACTGCTGATATCTCCACTCCAGCTGAGTTGTTGGTGCCAAACTTGAAGGTGATCAGTTCAGGGTGCTTCTTTTTGGATGTGATCTTCACCACAGAGTTAAGTGCTTGTCTGGACTGGATGTAGGCAAAGCCTTTTCTTGAGGCGATCTCCCTCAGGCAGTACATGTGAGTCACTGTGATCAACAAGTGGCTGGAAACACAAAATAACAGAGTGAGTATTAAATCTCTTTGAGGGAAGTGGGAATTAGTCACGTTTAAATGCAACTTCCCCTATGACTTGCCCAATCCTCACTCCAACTCCCATGACAGCTGTGGAGGATGGGTGTCATGAGGAATATCTTTACACACATCACCAGAGTCATTCAGGCAGGCGACCCACTCACCTCGGGAACATGTGACCAGTTTCTTTCACCTCATTACATGGAATGTGATGCTTTACATCGGGTTTGTTTATCCAGGTCTGAATGTTGACAATCTCCTTCCTGTCGTCGTCTGACATGGACGAACTGTCGATCTCATCTACACAGAGAAGAGGTTGAGAGTCATAATCTGTTTTTCAAAAATAAAAGCTCCCACATTATTTTAGTATTTTCACTGTGGCTACATTTACTGTGAGTTCACCTGTGTCATACTCCTCTTCATCCCCAATACTGAACACAGGCTTCACACCTCGGTAGGGTTTGCCAACACGGTCGCTGCTGCTCACGTGCCTGGAGATGGAAAGAAAATGGGGCAACTTAGAGCTTTGCATCATTGCCAAGGGAAGGAGGCCTGTGATGAAAAGTGACATTTAAATACACATAACAGCAGGGTTGCACACAAATAGCAATGGCATGAGGATCTCCAGGCTGGAGTAAATATGATTAGCCCACTACTACCATAGGTTCTGCTGTTAAATACAAAGAAAGAGGTTAAATGACACTTTGCTACTGGATATCAAGAGTTACAGATTAGTTATTGAATGATAATCAGGGCTATTTGCAGTATCATAAAACATGGTTTTAATCTTAGTGGTAGGTTTTCATTATTCTGCATAGCCCCAGTTATCATCTAAAAGAACAATGAAATGAAAAGACAGACTGTTCAGTGCATTTCCAAACAAACAGCAGTGAAGCTGTGGGTTCTCCATAAAACGCCTTAGTTACTCAGACCAGAAAGAGACAGTGAGTTGTGGATGTAGAGATGACTCAATGCTTCCTGAAAGGCCACAGCAGTTTCAACAGTGAAAACTTTAGAACAGCGCTACATGTTAGTGAAAGCATGAAGACAGATCTTAAGAAACGTCTCGTTCGCAGCCTACCCAGACTGTATGGGAATGTGTAGTGCTATTGTATGAGTAAGCAGTGTTGGCAGAGATGCTGCTACTAAGCATGCATTAATGTGACACAGGCCACGTGTCCTACAACCCCGGGGGCTGGTGCAGGTCTGCAGCCAGTGGGCATGCTGGTGACAAACAGCCTGATGTCAGGGAGCTCTTACCGATCTGGAATCACCTTCTCTGGCCAAGGCAGATTGAAAGATATTCTAGCATGGAATAAGGCACAAGGAACGGTGGACTTAAGGTAAAACACAACAACACTGTAAAACTGAATGTCAGTTACAGATGTCAAAATGACCACATTTACAGTAGTCCAGTCACTGTTCACATCAGTCCACTGTGTATAATGTGAAAGGCAGCTCAGGTTCATAGGAGACAGTGTTTCAAACATTTTTACTGACTACATCAGGTATAAACACACATCAATCCCAATTCTCACACAGTGGCCTGACTTCTTATTAGCCACCCAATAAGAGTCCAACTATGTGAAACCAACACCATTGATTACATTACAGCGATTGTCTATAAGTGACAGGAATCACACATTTGAAAACCTCCTGAATATCAAATTTTGTCCTTACAAAAGTAAATCAAAGCAAAGCTCAGTGTTAATGTTAATAACAAACAAGAAGTAAAGGGAAACTGCGTGATGTAGCAAAGGTTTCACAAGATATCACCATGTTTTTGTGTCACTATAGAGGGGAGACTGGGTCCTCACCTGTCTACAGGGGTGGAGGTATTCTCAATGAAGCTGATCATCTTCTCCTTTACGTTCACTGACTTGGACTTGAGAGCAAATGTCATTTTGTTGACCAAGGACTTGACGCCTTTGCTGTCTCCAGGGCTGCTCAGAGACTCTCCCTGTGAAAAAGAACATGGAGAATGCTCAGTCAGTGATGCTCCTCATGATAAACCCTGTTCACAGTCTTTGGTTTTTTTATGACTTGCAATTTTTATTTTGAAATACAACATCAGTAGTTCATACAACTACCAAGTCCCACCCCACCCAAACACAGGCCTAATGCTAATTCCCCTGTTGGCCCCACCCCTCCATTGTGCACGCTCCCGCTTAGGGTAGAGTGTCTGATTTGTTTGGTGGGTCGAGGGCTAGTGGTCATCTAGCCCTCCAAGCCCTTTTTTCAGATGCAGACTCCTAACAAACACAAGATAACTCGATCCTGAGAGAAAATACACAGGTAAAACTCCCACATATAACTAATCAATATTATCAATGTACCTCCACCTCATCCTTTCACTTACACATTTATAAAAGAAATATACCTGCCCCACAAGAGGAACTACTTAATTGTCCTCCTACACATCCTGTGTGACATTTATTCATATTCCGCAACTTTTCCTAACCCTGTCATCACTGTCTTTTCAACGTCTCTGGTCACTTACATCAGCAGAGCTGAGGCTGCTGTGAGATCCTGACGTGCTGACGATCCAGTGCACGTATGAAGAGTCGAGGCCTTCGACATTCATGTCTACCAGATGCTGTTGGAGGGCTGGAATCACACAGACCTCAGTCAGTTTTCATTTCTTACCCATATCCAATAAACTGTACATGTAGATATCACATTCACCTACAGGCACTTACCCATGAAACCTCCTTTTGCGATGCTGACATATTCTTTGTTTTTCTGCAGGAAGGCAAAGATCTTTGTTAAGAACATGTAAATTTATTACTTTTATCAAACTGTGCAACAATTTGTGTTTCCACACACACCTGCAGGAAATGAGCCAACACCATGTTCATGTACATGTCCTCCTCCTCCCTCCCACTGCCCATGAAGCAGAGGTGCTCTCCGCTGGCGATGGAGCCCGACTCTAAAGACTGTTTCTGAGCCTCCAACAGGGATTTCACAGACAGTGCAAACTCAGACGGATTCTGGAGCATCTGTTGGAAGAAAGGAACAAATGTATTACTTCATATTCACTATATATTTCATGTACATGTTCACAGAGAATCAATCTCTTACCAGGTCGGAGTCCAGGTGGAAGGCCGTGGACAGGTGCCCAGCGTTGTACTGCTCTGCAGGCCGACAGTCCACCACAAAGAAGCGTACCCCATCCTGAGAGTAAAATCCATTATTATCACATTATCCTCTCTGTCCTGCTTCTCACATGGCTAACTCTGAAAGGTCAATCATTTCCTCGCTTGTTTAAATGAGTTAAATGAAACCCGAGTGTTACTGACCTGCTGCAGCTGGTTGGCCTGCAGGATTTCAGGGACAGACACAGGGAGACACAGAGCCTGACTCAGGTCAATGTCCTCCTCTTTCAGAGCCACCAGGCTGCTACCAAACAGATTCTGATTCATCTACCGGAGCAGAAAAGGCAAAGACACGACAATTGTTTTCAAACAACGACTTCCCTTGTGCAGCTTCCCTCGCCTCTTTGTTAGCTTGTTGTTGGCTATCTAACTCTACTCTACTGCATGGATCAAAAACAAGATTCTTCATTTGCACACAGCACTTTACCTTTCTGAGCGACAGAGGGGTCTTGCTCTGGTAATACTGAGCCAGAGAAAACAAATCTTCAATGTCTTCGGATTCCAGGAGAGAAGGAAACGCCTCCAGCATTTCTGTGACAGAGAGATCCTGGTTCATTTCCTGTGTTTTAACCAGATACAGAGAAAATCCACTAATAAAAAAAGACAGGAGGCCAAACTTACTGATGATGTCCTCCTTGCTGTCTCCTTCTTGTGCAAGGATGGACTCTCTGAGGGTGAAACAAACACAGACAAATCAAATATACATTTATGGTTCCTTAGTATGATGGTGTTTCTGTGTAGCTTCCAACAGCAGCTGCCTACTTGGCATTGACGAGCATGATGAGCAGGAGGAAGAAGATGAGGAAGGGGTCAGCCTGCTGGAGGTAGGAGTCCCACAAGGCCTGGGTGACATCAGGAAGGCAGTGACTGGAAAACAAACTGCCCAGCTATGGGGGAAAGATAAACACAGACACACAGTTGAGACAGGGCTACATGTATATGAACTTTCTGAATCACCAGGATATGACATGTGAGGTGAATGTGAAGACAGAAATACTGACCCAGTTGATGGCGTAGGAGTCAGGTGTGATCTTTTTGGTGTCCAAGAAGGAGCAGAGCTCTGGCTCATGGTACTGTAGCAGTAGTCTGTACAGGTGGAAGGGTCGGCCGTTTGGCACACAGTCCCTGAAACAAACATAGTTTTGCAGGCGTTACAGTTAAAGGTTGCGTCTCTATGTGAGCAGGATGGGAAGGACAGCAACGGTCAGATGATTCACCTGGGGATGTATTTGTTCATGACAGCGTAGAAGCAGTTGTAGAGGTCACTGCGGGGAAGCTGAAGCCCCAGTAAAGGTTGGAGCAGGTGCGGCCAGCTCAGCTCGGGAGTGAAGGTAATGTTGCGCGACTTACAGTAGAAAGTGATGACCGATTCAACATCAGACACCATGTCACTCCTCTCTTCCTCAGATACTCCCAGCTGATCTAAACACAGGGACCAAGGAAGGGCTTAGTTGTGTTTTTCGATTAACATCTTGTGCAAAATGCAGCAAGCAACATTTGACTTTCAAAAAGCAGAAAAACCTCAAGTTACATTTTACACAACTATTAAAATATACATAAAAGAGCTTTTTCTCTGTCTGCCTAGTTTTTCTAATCAGAGGTTTTCTATTTTGAGCTGCTCCTCTCAACTTGTCAGAAGAGCAGAAAGTCGTTTATTCTTCTGAAATCCTGAGGATGTTCTTTAGATACTGACAGACTTTGAGACCTAAAATAACTTAATACATTCTTCTTCTCTCCTGCTGCTTACAGGTGTGTGCATCTACATGTGTGTGTCCTGTCTACTGCTTTGACTTGAGACACACATTAACCAGAGAGTAATGGAAACTGTCCTGAGGATGTTTTGGGATCTAAGTTATATGTATCCATGAAAGGATTAATGAAAGACGACTTTTGTTGCCATTTGTTGATGTCTCCTTTTCTGCAAAAGTTTTTTCAGCCATTTATAAGTAAAATACTCATAGACATGCTGTCTGCAAATAAACTCATGATGAAAGGACAGAATGTATGAATGTAATGAATAGCTTCTTCCCATCTGCTATCAGCCTTATCAACAAGGCTAGAGAGCCCCACTGTTGCTGATCCCCAATTGCACCAATCACCAGAAAAGATTCCTTGTATGTGAAAACATACTTGGCAATAAAACTGATTCTGATTCTGATTCTGATGTGTTAATTACTGTAAATGTAGTATTTAAGGTAAGTGGCACAAAACTGACCATTTCTCTATTGGTGTTAAACCTCTTCTGAACAATCCAACAATCTAGAAATACTCACTCAGTAATAATTGTATTATCAACAGCATTTTGTACTTGAACATTTGTTAACCTTTGGTTACATAATGATGGAAATTCTCATCCTGGACCTGCACAAACTGCAAGCAGCTAACTTCATTCTGTTCATGTTTGGGAGCTGACTGTGTACTTTCATTGCTCCATTCCCAAAAAACAGCATTGTGTCGAGGAGTCAGAGGCACATGCATTTACTCACCAATCAGCTGTTGACTGCGGTTATGAATGAGTGTCTGTTCTGGTAAATCAAAGACGCCGTCCCAGGGAGACAGACTGTCTCCTTTTCCAGAGACATTTAAAGCGATCTGCCAACACAAAACAAGGAGGCACTGCTAAACATACAGAAACCGAGTGAGCAGGGGACACTTGATAAACGCACATCAAACACTGATCTTCACTTCAGTATAACGTGATATTAACTGGTGGTATTATTTATAGAGATCTGCACCTGCAGACACAGATGCAGATTTCAAAATCCAACAGCATGTGCAATCTCAACAAAGTCCTTGTAACAAAATTAACAAGCTTCAGTTTCTTACCAGACGATCACGGTTACAAACAATGCAACACCATCTAAGAGTTGGTTAGTTATATTTAACTAATAATTTACATGTCTAAGTTCATGGGAACTGTTGCAGATACAACAGATGAACAAAAATAGAAATGTTGGACATTCTTAGAAAAATTGTTCTATTTTTTTCTACAAACTCAGGACATTTCAAGCTGTGTTTCTGTCCAGAACAAAATAACTAACTAATAATATACAATATCTTCAGATGGGACAGTGAACATTATGTTGACTGATTATATCTCTACACAACACAGCCATAACTTGTGTCTTCCATTGATTTCCAAGTAAAAATATAATTGTAATGTAAACATTAGGGTTTTAAAGTTCAGAATACTTTATGGGTTATTAATGGGTCAATATGAGAACCAATACATGTGCCTCTCAAGTTAACAGACATTAATGCTGCCTAATACTTTCCTTTTAAACTTATTTAAAATACATTATTATATTTTAAAGATAATTTATTCACCTAATATAATTTAATACTGACAATTGTATTAATTTTTAAATATGAACCTTTCATCATTGCGGACATGCTTCATGTATAAAATATGTTGTAGGTATGTGGTTTCAGACTGAACTAATACCTAACATGTGGGTGTGTCATGAAGAGATTACAGGCTTCACATCATTTGAGCATTAGATGCTGGTGTTTCCAGTCTGTTGACTTAAGCCTGACGTCGGTGATTCCCACTTATACTTAGACTTACAGTCATACACACACAATATCTTGCTGATTATGAGCTTTTACACGTTTGTGTTTCAAACTACAGTAACAATAATTATAAGTGCTTTTTGTAGTAGGCAGTCATTTTCAGCTTGTGTGGACTGACTACTGTTGTGTTCCTCACCTTCCACATCTTGGCCTTGTGTTGAGCTGAATTTTCCTGGACCGGGATGATGCCTCTCTCCATCTCCATGTCAGAACCGCCAGAGTCCAGAGCCTCAACTAGATCCTGGTCCCTGAGGGGGCATGGACAGCACACAGTTACTATGGTTTTTTAAGCGTTTTCCACAAAGTATAAACAAAGTGTAAAAGACAACATTTCTGTTCAGGGCAATAACTCATAACAGAAAACGCTGAGCGATGTATGAATGTTTCCCACTTCTCATCTTTCACTATAATAATAAGGTGTTTGTAACCACTTTAATTTATACTGTGAATCATGTTCACAGATTTGTAGAGGTGAAATAAGTAGTGACTTAATTGAGCAGACAATCAACAGAAAATGAAATGATGATTATTTCAACCATCAATTAATCTGATCAAGTAAAATGACCCAACACTGAATGGTTACAGCTTCTTTAATGAGAGAATCTGCTGCTTTTCTGTGTTTAACATTAGTGTGTATTACCTGGAGTTTTACAACGTTTGGTCAAACAAAATAAGCAACTGTGTCTCTTCGGTCTATGATAATCTGTAATCAGCCCTTGTAATTACATTTGACATTAATCAGTGAATCAACAGTAAAATAAAATCAGTTATCTGTTACAATCTGATGTAATCACTGATAATGCGAGCAGACTGATAATTGGTTGTATTTTCACTATTTTATGCAGTGCAATGTGGTGAACATTAAACAGGATCACTGAACAGGTGATGTAGTTAAAAGATATGGGAATCACCGAGCTGTTGCACTAATTTTAGACAAGTCCTGACAACTCCCGCATTTTTCTGACCAGTTCGTACCGATACTTGTATCATGTAATGTGATTATATCTGAATGTAGCACATGAGGTGAGAACCACACTGGGGTCAGGTCTGGTTCGGTTCAGTTTAAAACGGAGCAGAACTCGACAAACACCGGCTGTGTGGCTAGTTATTGTTAGCTTGCTAGCTAACATTCTTTGTACATAAACTTGTTAATACTAGAAAGAAAGTGATGAAACGTTGTATATTTTTGACTAATATTTTCAGCTGCTCTTGTTTCCCTCTCCGTCTTGGTGCTTTGGCTGTTAAACAAAACCAACTTGGCTATTTAACATTAGCTGGCTAGCTGCTGAGCAGTAACGGTACCAAACTGATTCCGGACTGACGTCCATCGTCAGCGGAGCAGATTTACAATTCACACTCATGTTTAGTTACTTTATGTGAAATTCTGGCACATGAAGCCGACACGAATATTTGACAATCAAAATAACGCCTCTTATATTATTACTGCGATAACAAATTGTCTCACCAGCTGCCCTGAAGAGCTTCCTCCACGGCGTCCGCCATTGTTGTGTTGACGGAGACACGTCAAATGCCGTCAACACGGCCCATATGTCGCGCAACGCTGTCATTGATTAATGATCAACTTTTAACAATTGTAATAGATAGGAAATAGACCTTTTTTTCTGACGGTATGGTCGTGGTCAAGAAGGTGAAATGCTACATTTGACAGTCCATATCTTATAATATCAAACCCTCCTTTTTCATTATAATAGGAAAAAAAAAACAAGTGTTAGTACAACTATTAACAATGGCCGTGATTTACTTAAATATCCCAGTGAACCATGACAGTGAGCCAGTGTGCACAACAGCAGGACTTTTAAACTGAAGCAGCGAAATGGAATTCAGCCATCACCAAATTGTGTTAATTACACCTACACTTTTCTTACATTAACATGCCTTCAGAACAAAAGACTCATTATAGTTAGGCTTATTTGTAAGATGGACACTTCCTGTTTAAACTTAACATTAAAGGTGCTAAATGTAAGGTTTGCCATTGCTACATAGCCAACATTAGCATTAACAGCTGTTAAGTAAACCGTCTAGAAAAAATGTTGAGAGCTCAGCTTCAAATTTCATTCCTTTACACACCAGTGATGGAAAGCAACTCAAATGTTTTGCCTCTATTTCTATCACTTCTTTTCTTCCACTGAAGTTAGCATGCTAACCAGCTAACGCTGTCCAGCCTGCCTGCATTTCGACATGAGAGGATGAATCTAAATAGTTTATGTTGAAGTCCAAATTGACGTTTGAGCAAGACTCGAAGACATTCCCTCCGGGTGTTAGGGACATGCCATGCTCAGGAGAAAGCCTGTAGCTGTGAAGCTCAGTGCTTGAAGGTAGCACAATTATCATATTTGAAGCAGGTATTACCTTCTTTACCTGTAGGCGGCAGCATCTTCATGTCTACTGCTGCCATTACTTTGAGTTTATGGCACTGGTGAAAACACTGAACTGGTCTAAGGATGACTGAGAGCTCCTGTTTGTGGACAGTCTCCAGCCTGCTGGACATTTGAGAGATATGAGACAGTTCAATGAGGGGCTTTATATTCATTAAAAATGGGCAAAATACTACTGTAATCAATCTGTCAAGTCAGCAGGATAACTGCTAAATAAGTTTAAGAGCACACCACATAAGTTTTGAAGAATGAAAACAATATTATCAGTTCTTGGTGCATTAAATTCAAGATGCAGACTACAAAGCTGTACACAGTAAACTACAAGAAACTTGTGAAATTCATTCCAGGAATTATAACTTTATTAGGATTCATATTCTTTCAGTTTGGTCACCATACATATCACCGATTTTCTATCAAACAGCCAATATTCAGTGGATATCTGCAGATTAACTGCTTAAGGTTTCAACCATTTCTAAGAGGTGACGTTTCAATGGATCTCTAAGTGAGAAAGATGATTTTTGTTGTGAAGTCGCCCTCAACAGCTGCAGCTGGAATGCATGATTTGGTTCTTTGGCATTGTAACATATTCAATCAAATGTAGCCACTACTACTGCTAGATTAATGAATGTCACAGGGAACAGGAGAGTTTCAATTTGGTTTTCTAAAAATTGAAAATGCTCCTAACATACACACATTCAGCAGTGGTGGCTACTTTTATTTTCTACAGTGTGTGGATGCTGAGAACCAAATCATACACCGTACCAAGAGATTCTTAGGGCTGCATGTAGGCTGGAAACAATAAGGTGTGGGATGTGGGAAATTAATTTGAAAAGAAGAGGGGAAAAAATCTAATCACACTCTTAAGGTTCACTCTGTCAAAAGATGAAATCAAATGTAGCATGAAAATAAAATTTTTACAAATAGAAAATAAATCATGTCTCTTAATTAAAGTGAGCTAGGAAAAACCACTGACTAGCCAATCCCTTGTGACATCTCCTGACACTAGAAGCAATTCAAAAATAACATTTTCAAAAAAAAAAAAAAATAGACAAAGTTGGTTAAGTTTTTCTAATAGAGGTGTGTTTTGCCCAAAGTATTTTATAGTTGGGGTTTTCCTAGTGTTCATGTCAGCACGAGCATTGCATTTACATTTATTTATAAAGTGAACATGCTGCACAAAGTATATAAAAAAAAAAATAAAGCAGGCAATCCCACCATTAAACGAAAAAAAACAAAAACAAAAACAAAACAAAAAAAAAAAACAAAAAACATTAAACTAACCTTCCTGTTGCCCCACATCCATGGGATCAATTCCAGCATTATAAACACAGACATTATACATTTCACTATAATTTTAATCTTGCATTCGAAACTGTTACTGTATGTTACAATATGGAAGTAGCTGGACAAAAACACTTTAGATCAGCATAAATTAACATGTGAACAGTCCATTAGAACTATATAAAGCTCTCACAGTATTTACTGTAGATTTAAAAGTGTCACAGAAGCTTTTAAGTCAGTGATTGGTTCAACGGACCGAGCACATTTCAATGCTCTTCTCTACATTTCACATAGTTACTAGTAATTTAGACAGGTGTACATGGCCATTCATGTATGGTTTTCCTTTCTCTTTATTCTGAGCAATCAAAAGGTTTTATGATGGTGTTCTGATTGAATGAAGTACCAGCAAAGGGCTGCATTTGTTTAGACCCCCCTACCCCCCACCCACCCCCAGCCCCAGCTCCAGCCCAACATCCAGAGACCTGCATCACAGCCTCAGGTTGATTGTGAACATAAATCCTTCTCCACGACAACAAACCCCTTTAATGTGATGTAAACATGGTACATATTCAGGGCTCTTCATTTATTTTCTCATATAATCCAGTACTCTTTTTTTTCCTACAAATCAAAGTAAGTCAGACAGTTGCAGTTTTAACACAGTTAGGTTCAGCAATGAAGACTGAGATTGGCGATCAACTGGCAGAGAAGTTAGAGTGTTGGGGGTTTCAGACCATATTTCCTGGCCACTTCTGTCTGGGCGTACGCTGCGTCACATAATGAGTACAAATGGGCCATCTCCATCTCTGACTTGGCTAGATTAATTGCCTTGTTGAACATTTCTATGGCCTTGTCCAGATTCCCCCTGAAAAGAAAATCCTGGTTATTTCAAGCAGGTTAGGAAGAAAACCTCTAATGGGTGGTTTGGAATAAACTGTTAATCTCACCTTTGCACTTCAATGGTTCCCATAGTTTCATAGGCAAAGTCACACTTGTTGTCAATTTCAATCGCCTTACTGATGAGCTCTAGACCCAAGTCAAGGTCTTGTTTCCATTGAAGCTGTAACAACCTAGACATATATCAAACAATTACCATCTTGACCTATTTATAAGAATCTGTAACTATAAATGAACCACAACATGAAAAAGGGAGAATGCCTACCCCTTGTGGACATATGTGGTAGCATTGTCTGGTTCCAGTTCAATACATTTATCATACATCTCATCTGCTTTTCCAAACTGCTGCTGATCAGTCAGAGCCTGAGATGAATCAAAAACCACTTGTAAGATTGTAGGGTCATATTATACACATCAACACCGTCTAAAGGGGCCATTTTCATGCCCTAATGCAAAGCTTCACGACGGACACGTTATACAGTGAGCAGAGCAAATAAATAATAGGTAAGGTTTTGATTTCATACCTGAGCATATAGAGCGTAGCCCTCAGCACACTTTGGGAACCTCCTGATAACATCCTCAAAGCCATCCATGGCTGTCTGTACTTGTGCTGGGTTGTTTCCAGTATATGCTTGTCTGTACTAAAGAGCACAAGAGCAAAACAAACTTAGAAGCTAAACTTAAATTGTACAAGGCATGGTAAATACTAAATGTAAAAAAAGACCAAATTAAAATAAAAAGTAAAAAACATTTAATAAACAATAGAGATAATTGTCAGGGAAACTCGCTTTTCAGTTTAGTTGATAACTTACAAGAGCAAAGCATTTCTGTGCCTGAGCCAGAGCAGAGTCAGGCCTGAGCAGGATGCACTCATCAAAATCCCCCACTGCCTCGTCCACCTGGTCCAACAGGATCTTCAGCTGAGAGGAAATACACTTGTTATAAAGGTATAACAACACATGGCCACCATTTTGCATTGTGGCAGAGACAGTGCAAACAGTAAGTGAGTACCTGTCATCTGACACCAAATCAAATGACAAACTGACCCCCCAATAAATTACCCAACAGACGGTAAAGACAGTAGTTTAACCTCCTACCTGACCCCTGTGGTGATACACATCAGGGTTGCGTGTGTCAATCTCGGCTGCCATGTTAAAGTCTTGTGTCGAGAGCAGAGGCTGCTGCTGCTGCATGTACATGCTCCCACGCTTGATCAAAGCATTGGCTCGTAGCTGTGACAATTATAGAACACAGAGAGAGAGAGAGTCTGTCAGGTTGTAGTGTGTTGTTAAGGATATTTTTGTTAATACATACAAATGATTCCATAAATTGCCAGACAGTGGTATTAATTAAAGTCAAGGCTGATTTAGATTACTCCATGCCTATTTTGATTATTTAAAACCAATAAGCAGTTATAGTGGCATGTTTCTCAGACAATATATTCTGTCTTTGACTACACTTAAGTCCAGGTAAACTGCCAAACTGTCTCTGAAATGAACTGAGAACTTGTCAAGGAACAGGATTTATTAATCACAACATATTTTGTGTGTTGTGTGGTACATTTTCTCAAAATGACCAAATCAAATGATTATCTGTACATTCAATGAACCTTAACCTAAACTACAAGGAGTCAGCGACTGGCTGTACAATATGTTTGTAGCCCCTTTTACATTTACATTTAGTCATTTAGCAGACGCTTTTTTCCAAAGCGACTTCCAGAAAGGATTTTAGTGGTACAACTATCTCAGTCACTGAATTGTTTTGATGATCTCAACTAAGATGCAAAGTAGAGGATTTTGGCACAACGCCTCTTACCTCCAAGATGTATGGAGGAAAAAGTCTGAAGAGGTTCAGACTCCAGCAACACTTGCAGTATACAGACAAACTTTATCATTAAAGTCTTATATGTTGTCACCCATGTCCTCTATTGGACATTCCCCTTACCCCGCTCTACCAGCCTGAGACGATTGGCCTGAAGCCACATGACCATATGCCCAACCCATCTTTGTAGAAGCCCCACTGACTGATATGTATGTGTTAGCATAAAATTGTTGTTTTGTATTTTTTTCTGTCTCATACTTACCCTATTTAATGTTGCTTTTAATATGTTTTGTGATGACGCTGATGACTGCCACAAGCTGAAACGTCAAATAATAAAGTTCTTCTGTATACTGCAAGTGCTGCTCATATCTTAACCTTTTTATAATCTCAACTAAGAACTCATTAAACAAACCATCCTTACCTTCACATTGGCGTCGTGCATGTTGATTACCCGGTCCAAATCAGGTTGAGCAGCAGTAGCGTTACCGATCAGCAGGAAGAAAGTGGCACGCAGCAGCAGGGCCTCGGCAGTGTATCGACCACCTGACTCGATCTCCTTGGTGCATTCACTGATGATTTTGTCATAGTTCTCCTCCTCCATGTACTGCTTTGCCTTCAGGTAGCCAGAGCTAATGAGATGAAAAAGAAAAAACATATCAGGAAAAGTGTTTATCTACTGTTTTTGCAAAATTCCTGTAAAATCTCCTGTGGATATTGTAATGAATCATGATGATATTGATCTTCCCCCTGACTTTTACTGTAACGACACAGTTAGGGTTTCAATTCCTAGATCAGAATCGGAAGTGAAAAACCATGACAATTTCTGAACACATCCACACTCCCCTGAGGACACATGACTCAATGACTGCGTCGCTAGCTCCAAAGTCAGAGGCAATTACAACCTTTTTCTCTTAATATTTAAATAATCTAACTGTAGGATAGGCATGACACAGAAAGAATTAAGAACTGCTGTCCTGCTTACCATGTAAAACTTGTGCTCAGAGTCAGGCACCAAAATGATCAGTTAGTGACGGTGCTGGTTGTATGCCCCCACCACTCAGACTAGTTTCAGATTACATCCCTGTTTATCGAGTCATATAAAAGATTAACCATTTGTCTCAGAATTGCTGTGCGAAGTCTTGACTAATGGATAAAACCTGTTTTGTGAGGTCACACTGACCTTGACCTTTGACCACCAAAATCTAATCAGTTCGTCTTTGAGTTCAAGTGAATGTTTGTGCTAAATTTGAAGCAGTTCCTTCAAGGCGTTACTGAGATATTGTGTTCACAAGGCTAAATCTGTGTTTTGTGGGGTCACCATGACCTTGACCTTTGACCACCAAAATCTAATCAGTTCACCCTTAAGTCCAAGTGAATGTTTGTGCTAAATTTGAAGCACAAATACCACCCCCCCCCCCCCCCCCCCAACCCCACCAAAACATGAATGTGTTCAAAACTTTTACTGCAAACCTGCCCACTGAGTTTCAATATTTCTGTGTACAGCGAAAGTGAAAGTGAAAACTGTGTGAACACCAGGACACAGACTCCTATGGAACATTACCATCTTGTTTTACACCACCAATCTCCTGTCCCTGGTAAAAAAAAAAAACACACAAACAAACAAAAAAGTTCTCTGACCTCTCAGTGACCTCAGCTGCTTCTCCCTCTTTGTCCTTGTCTTCATCTTTCTTTTCTCCCTTCTGCAGGGGCTGCGAGATGATGTCATCAGTGAATGAGCTGAAGTAGGACTTGATGAACTGAGGAGAGGGCATCATCGGCTCACGGTTCTACAGAGGAGGGGTTTGAAACCAGAAGTTAATTGTGAGAAATTCAGGGATACAAAGTAGAAAGAAATGTCTCTTAAAGAGGACAAATACCTTGTATTTCTCTTTGGCTTTCTCTTTCCCCAGCTGTTTCAGCACTTTGTCTGCCAGCAGCATGCTCTGTTGGTTCTGGAAGGCCTCAAGAATACACACCGCTGTGACATCTGGACGATATGCCGCACACAAAACCGACAATGTCAATGTCAATAACTGTCACACATTTTACATTTAAATTGAACACAGACATTTTGAGAAGAATGAACAGTGTCTCACCCTCTAGGCACTCTTTCTTGTTGTCTAGCTTTTCCAGAGCTTTAGCCCTCCTGAACAGAGCCTTGACATAGCGTGGATTTAGCAGCACGGCCTGAGAGCAGTCCTCTACCACTTCTGTCCACTTCATCTGAAATGACAGTTACAGACTGTTTATCTTCCAAACAACCACTACCCAGAGACAGTTTACAGGTGCAACAAAGACACAGATGTCATTTGTATATTTTATTGAATTTATTTGGAGATGAAATTGGTAGAAAAATGAATGGCTATGTGAGTCATTGTCACTAAAGCTGCTATTTTAACTTTTAACAGCACTTAATACAATATTTCCCTGATTATACAGATGTTGATATATAGACATTTAGTAAAATAACTCAGGGGCAAAACATTTCTCATAATAGCTGTAAATCCTAATTACAGTTTTACTAAAAATTACAAAGGAAATGCACAACATGAAAGAAATATTTTTAACAAATTAATTGATTTTAATCCAAAGAATAACCAAAAAACTATGGTGATACTGAGATCTGAAGACCTCAGACTAATCTTTAAATTAAAACAGTATCTGCAATGAACAGAAACAAATGGTTAAGAGCACCGTAATAAAGTTACTGAGTTCACTGATTAATCAAAGTTGAAACATTTTACTTTTAGTTGGAGAGCTGGTGTGAGCAGAGGAACTCATGAGGTAAACCTTCCGTCCAACATGATGGTGAAAAGATTTGAAAACGTTGGGGGTTTGCACAGAATCTGCTACACATTTACCAAACGGGTAAACATTGTTTTCTGCAGAGGCATGCCATCCCTTCTGGCTTTCAGTTGTTAGAAAAACACTCATGACACATAACTAATGGATAATCAGTGGCAGGCACAGGCCAGGTCTCCTCAACATGGGACTGGCATAATATCGACAAACTCACTTCTTTAATGAATCTAAATGAAGATATCTCAAACTGTAAAGGTCTTTCACATTAAAAACTATTTCTGCACAGAATAAAAGAAGGTGATGCCAACCTGCTGTTCATAGGCTGCTGCTCTGTTCTGGTAAAACGTTGACAAATCGGCCTTCTGCTCTGTCGGGCAGAGAGCAATGGCCTCTGTGTAGCACTGGATGGCGTTCTCATACTTGCCAGCCTTGAAGTATTTGTTGCCTTTATTCTTTGCTGCCTGGGCCCGATCCAAAGGGCTCTAAAGAAGAGAGAGAGAAAGGGTAACATTTATTGATTAAATAGTCTCCCTGTCACTCAGTGGACTGGATCAAGACAGATTTTTTACATAATAAAATATCCCTCAGCATCTTTCACTTTCAGGTGAACTGCATGCATGTGCTGAGGATTGAATGCCATCAAAGTGACAAGTCAGAGCAACAAAGAAGCAATTTAAAACAACTATGTCTACAGGAACACAATTTGAAAATAACAAACATAAAACAAACATGCAAAATGTGCAAAAGCTCAAAATTCAAGTTCAGGTTTCTTGAGTTAAATTATTACAATGGTGTGATAAGGAAACACATTTCACTGACAATAACAAACACTGCAACAACATGTATATTTGGACCAATGGATGATGTCTATGTTTGAAGCAATGGCTCTCAAAGCTTTTCAATTTAAGGACCACGAAACTGACCAGAACAGTCATACGTTCTGTCATTGTTATCTATGGATGGATTTATAGTGAAAATAAATTATTCCCCTTTTGCTGGGGACCGCCAGGAACGCCCTCAAGGATCCTACTTTGAGGACCACTGGTTTGGTTTATAGAGCCCACACTGGAAAGCTGCTAGAGCAACCATAGCTTCCCCGTGTGTGCTTTGAGTGTGCCTTAATAACTGCAATGAATTATGATGCCTACACAATCCTAGCATAGTAATGTTTACTTCACATTCATATTCATCAATCCTGCCTGACAAATGTCTCACAGTTATGATGAAATGATCTCATACTTATGAGACAGTTCTCATATTTTAAGATTTCTATCTCACACTAGTAATATAATTCTCATAATTACAGTGTGATTTCACACATGGAAGCCACAATTACTCCAAACGTGGACAAACGTGCACTTTACATCAAGAGAAATTAAAAACTTACACAATCAAAAATGACAGAGACACGTCTCACTGACAATTTACCTGTGAGAACTGCCACTAGATTAAGGCTGGGTAAAATGTTTGCTTGGTTATACTACAGCCCTAAGGTAGCTTGAGCTTAGTTAAACACTAATATTTAAAAATATTTTGGCTGAAAACCCAATCACTCCAAAAAAAGGTAAGACTTTTGGACTCTGGACTGTCGAGCGAGTAATAGCAGCTATGTAAATTAGGTATTGCACATAACTAATGCAAGATAGCACAAAGTGATGGGGTTGATGCAGCCTTTTATACAATCTAATAAAACTGACTGTCAAAACAGACTGATTCAAATGACAGCCATCCCCGCCCCACTTGACTTGCCGGGGAGATAGCTAGTATTCCCAAAAGCATTACCATTTTAAACTTGTGCAAATAAAACCAATTAACAGCTCGCCATGTTGTCCCCACGTGTGTTTACCGGTACGATGTATGTCGATTATTCTTGCTTTTCAGGCTTTAGACATTTGCAGCCAGGCTACTTCACCTAGCTAACCTAGCTAGCTTCCGTGATAACGTTATCTAATGGATAGCTAGCCGTTAACATTGGCTAATCCACCACCAGTGAGCCGGTTGCCACCATGTTCGCTATCGGCCTTGCTCTGGTGAGGGTAACTGTCCCTGACAGCGTCGGTGCGGTTCGGTGTCCTTGACTGTACCCGCAGCGGTGGGTTTTAGTCATCACAGCGGACGCATTACACAACGGCGCATCATGCTAACGCAGTGACCGCGACACTGACAGCAGAGGCAGGAGCAGTCTCCAGGCAACAGTTACCATGTTCTCCTGCTGCTGGCCGGGTCGAGCCGCGCCGTCTTGGCCCTGTACGGGACTGGCGCTGCCTTCTGGTGTTTTCCGCTCCCCGGTCCCTTTCCTTTCCTTCGTTCTGCTGCGGTTCCAAAGGTAAACTGCACCCACTCCCAGCACTATGGGAGTCCCCACTAACAGTGCCAGCTGCCAGCGGGGTAGTCCAGTCCCGGACTGCGGCTCGACTGGCTTTGACGCAGCCATGATCTACAACCGAGCAATGTAGCCAGTCAGTCCCTGCGCCACCACCAGCGTGAGCAGGGCCGCTTCTTCTTCCCGTGCTCCGAGAGGTCACACACGGAGCGAGGAATCATGGGATACTGGCGGACAAGCCACGGGCTGCGTGTAGTTGTAGTACCACCGAAGCGTTTTGTAGTCCAAACTCAGAAGCAGGGTAAATACTGCCCACTGTTCATTATAGCAGTTCTCTGTGAGTGTGTCAGTGATTGACTGTAGATTAAGTTACAGTGCATTGAAGGGCAGTGTAAAAATGTATTGGAAATGTACATCACGTATTTAAAAAACATATTTATATATAACTGATCTGTAGAGTGTCTGAAGCCTTTTACAGAGAAGATTGCTTATAAATACATACATTACAAAGTGCATAATAAACCAGTAGGCCTACCCTGGAATACTACCTGCTACCAGATTAACCATTCAGCTTGCAGTCAATTGATTAATTATCAATTTTATTAGAAATATGAGTTCCCTCTTTTTTATATATAGGTCGATTTTACTGCCACTTTGAGTTTTGTTTGTGATGCGAATTGTGAAAATGCATTTTAATTTGCAAGTCTTTGTGGAGGAAAAACAGGAAATTAATTCTGTTTTTGAATCTTGGAAAATTACAAAAAAGTGGTTATTTGTGTGCAGGGTGTCTGCAGCCACCAGGAGGCAGTGCTGCTGGCTCGAAATGAAATGCTAAGAGATATTGAGGAACATGCTTTCTACTGTCACAAAAAGACAGGTGCTGCAATGTACTGTGATTATTTCAATATTATTTTCTTTTCAAAGTGTATCGGGTTTTAATCCCCAACACTTTCACTCTACATTTTATCCTTAATGGATTCATCATATGAGTTTGACTGTGTTTGACTGTTACTGTGTTTGTATCTTTGCCAGGCTCGGCCTCCTCTCTGTCCCATTTCAGAGCTTAGTGCTGGTCTGTCTGGACGGTGCTGGAGCTTGACCACTCAATTTGCGCCCAAGGCCATCTGTCCTCAGTGGCCAGCACTGAGCAGTTTTCAAAGTCAACTGTATCCAGCTTGTTAGAGGGAAGTCTGTGTGGAGCCTTGTCCTCACCTTTGATGGGACAACTACTCCCTCATGAGGTGTTCTCAAATTCTTCTGTAAATTATGCTGCAACTCACTTGTTTCACTCTCTTTTTGGAGTTGGACCAAACTAAAAAAGTACACTCTCTGCACTTCATAAACATATTTTGGTTTATAATTTCTACTAAATAAGGAATAAAATATATGAAAATTGTGTATATTTTGATATGTCCAGGTTGAGTAGTTTAAAACATCAAATAATCAATTCTGCACTGATGCAGTAGCTTGTTTTGAAAAGCCATAAAATCAATTCTGCCACTAAACTCCAACACGTGATGAGACACAATAACCTTGTACTGTGTTTGTGTGTTAGTGACAGTGAAGCTCACTTCAGTGACCCAGCAGACATTGTTGCTTTACATTATTTGATGCTTTACAAAGGTAAAAAAGGACAAAGATTATAATAAGGGCGTCTGATCTTCTGGCTATTCCTGCCTCTGTCTGGTGTTCCTGTAAAATGTGCCTGCTATTGTTAGCAACGTGGCTTAGTTTTGGCCCCTGCCACTAGATGTCTGCTAACCTGTGGCAACTGAGATGCTCCTGTAACACTGTTTAGACGGAGGGAGCAGGTACTGTGAAAATGTAACTCTTTACAGATCAGCCGACATAAATATAGTAAATTATTCCAGTGAGATCACTTATTGTGGTTAACTTCAGAGGCTCATCCAGGCACATTTTAATTCACATAGCGTTTTGTTGTTTTTCTTCTCTGGCTGACAGGTCCGGATCTAGAAACACATTGTTTATAAAATCCAATAGTTATAAAATGAATTAAGCAGCTTTTTGGCGCACACACAACACATTAGAAAGTCTGTTAAGTCAGTTAGTCAATAAAGATTCCCAGTTGGAGTTGGATCACAGCCTCCTGTCCTTTCATTCACAAGTTTGATCATCCACCCCTCCAACCAGATTTGAAATAGCAAAGTATTGTTTGCCTCCATTTGTCTGCACTTCACAGACTGTATCACACTGCAATTCGTTCCTCTTATTTTAGTGTACAACACACCCTGCAACCATTGTAAATGATTCAAATAATAATTCAAATGAATCTCAGGAGATGTTAGTTTGGATATTCCATCTGGATCTGTAATCTGATTACTGAATTATTTGCCAGTATCTCAAAAATATTGGGTTATTTACATGGAAGATTTGTGTAGTCTCGTATCATGTATGCATTGATAAAGAGTACTTATATATTTTTTTTTTATTATTTGTGGTCATTTGTGTTCAGGTGTGATCTTAATTGACTCCTGTATTTGGAAAAACAACAGATTACTGTAATCTTGTTCTCAGTCAGGACCTGAGGTTACACAACAAAGCAGCATGAATGTCTCATAGCAGAGCTCGCCTGGATTAGTCTTCCTCTCTGGGACTCTGAGATGATTAGCAGCATTTTGATCCTTTTAGTTTGTGAAGGTGTGAAGTGAGGTTGTGTTCATGTTCATATTAAGATCTTATTGTTCGTGGACAGTGTCATTACTATTCACACATTAGTTTATCCAGTGCACTGCAATGTTTTTGACTTTAAATGTCTTTAAAAATAGTTATCTAGTATTTATTATTATCCCAATGTTATAATTCATGAAAACTAACTGTTATAATAGTTACATAAGGGTACAAATGGCAGAACCACACAAATCAGAGGTGTGGGATAACAGGATGCTGTAACTGTAAACAGCATGTTCTGTGCAGCCTGTTCCAGCACTTTCACAAACTGAAACAAACACTACAGATAAATGGAGACTCCACTTTGACTTTATAGCATCTTGCATATTTCATATTGGTAATAATACGTTCTCCTTTTAATTCATTTAAATTATGGAATTAAAAATGTGTTATAATAACAGTTTTCCACAGTTAAAAACACAGTTGTATCGCACAGCTGTATTTCCTATATGTGAGAAGTGTAGTTTGCATATTTAAAAAAGGAGCACCTCTAAAGCAATAAACAACAACAAGAGAGCAGAGAATATGATTCAGTGGTACCCAGTGTAGTATGAAAATATATATATATCTGCCTGGTATTACACAAGCCACAGGCTCACAGCCCACAGAGATGCCTGCACTCCATAATTATTGACAGGTTTGATGTACTCAGTGAGTGGAAAGTATGGGGAAATTGGAGTTTGAGTTGTCTACCCCCAGGCCCATGACTGTAATGGAAAGATTAAAAGCAGTGGTCACATCACGCACCCAGTGCCAAAACACTAGCCATTCCTCCCTGCCTACTGCCTTCCTGTTTATTCCCATCACCTCCATTTTTACTTTCTACCAGCGATGCTAAATAGATTATAGAGGATTCGTTTATTTAAAGACTTGAGCAAAAGCTCTGCAGTTTATTTTTGGATCATCCAAGAATAACAAACTACAGCACCAGCACTTGAGGCACCAGAGGGATCTAATTGAAGTAAGTTACCTTTGCCTTGTGGGACAGTGTGGAGTAGTGGAGCAGCCTGTCAGTTAGGAGCTTAGTAGGTCAGCTGAGCGTAGTCTTTACTCCACAGCACTCAGCTGGGATCACACTTTCATCTGTTGGACCAGGACCTGCTGCACCCTACAACTCCATCATGTCTCTCAGGCTCCTGCCCGCGTTTATTATGGACAATGACGAGGATGATGATGGTAACTTCACGAAGTGGATGAGCAGTTACTGGGGTCACGGAGCAGAAGGTGGACACTCCAGAGAGAGGAAACGCAGCTTCAGGAGACCTGCAAAAGCACAAGCTGATCGAAGAGCATCGCTCCCGACTGTGGTAAGGACCCCCAGCATTTCATGTTGGATGCATGTGAATTTGTTCAACATGTATCTGCACTGTCATAAAAATAACAGCCACACAAATTCAAGTTCATATTTTTTTAATTTCTGCCGTCATGTCTGAACACAGCATGAGGTGTTTTTAAATGTATAAATTAACAAAAAATACTGCGTGTACATGTATTAATTAAAGTAAAATAATTGGAAAGTGTGTAAAAGTTATGTACTAAAGTTGAACCGTGAGGAATGGAGGATTTTATTTACAGTATATTTCATACATGCATGTATATACTCTGCAGACGTTGGTATGAGCGCTATGCAGGCTATGTAGGTCTGTTATAGTGTTCAGTAATAGGATGTCCTGTCCTGTGATTTGCCTCCACCAGCTTCACATCAATAATGTCTGCTGATGCACAAGTATGTGACACTTCACCAGCACACACACTAAAACACACACACAGACGCACAGATAGGAATCTTGTTAATGTTGTTGTTAATAATGAATAATTATTGATAATATCTTTGTGCAACTTATGCAAACATGAGTTTATTAAACTTCCTGTGCTGATATTTTATAACATGCAAAATGCCTGACATTTTTTTTGATGCAGTGAGAGATCTTCTCATCACTCGTAGCTTGTCTTCAGTGTTCTGTATGTTCTGTATTACTTTACGTCAGTGTGGTCAAACACTCACTGTGCAAATGCTCATGTTCACGGAGCCTCATGTGACTGATAGGAAATGAGGAAACTTTCAAACGAATGCCGACCTTGTTGCATGTCTGGGCTTTGTTCTGTTTCTGTGTTGATGTGTGTGTAAGTTATGGAGATAAACCTGCCGTAGTGAGGTCAGAGGTCAGTGGCAGCTACACAGTGGCACACTTGTGTCTGTGCTCAAAGACCATTTAGCAAAATGGATGTTTACCAAAATGTAAACATCTACCCTGTGTGTTTAAAATGGAATGGTGAAAGGAATAAGAAATGAGTGCGTGCAGCCGAAATCCCGTTTGTTCTGACAGCTGATATATTCTGTTTTAATGTTACTGACATGGGTTGAGTTACCTGTGATGATGCTGCACAATCAAAGTTCATGATGCAACTGTATGTGATAGATTTCCTTGCATAGATTTGATCCATTTGTTCATTTGAGTTTTTTATTGATTATATTGGTTGTGCTGATGACATATGTTCGTATGATTAGAGCTGCACTTAAATTTAGTTTTTTTTGTCTTGAGTTTTGTTGTTTAGGAACCAAAGAAAACCCTCTGAGTTAAATGGTATGAATGTGAAACAAAAGCAGCTGTGAAGAGACGTAACAACACGTGCTCATATAGATTGACCTCAGCATGGTGTCAAACAAAGCACTGATGGCTGCAGCTCAGCTGAAAATTTGGATTCCTTTTCAGTGTAAAAGCCTGTGCTTCTGCCAACACAGGCCAACTTCAGCATGTGTTCCAGAGAAGGAACGAGCCCAAAGAATGAAAGCATCAATCCATACTACGGCAGCAGGATATGCAATGCAGTCTTTTCATTCCCTGGTTATGAATTCAAATGCATCCTTCACTTTTTTGATATTTTGGAAACCCTTGTAAGAAGTGCAGCACTGTCATAATCAAAGCACAAACGTTTGAGAACATAATTAATACTGGAGGACTCCTGTGTCCAAACTGTTTTAAATGTTGTTCTACTGCACCTCATGTGAAAGGACACAGTCATCCACAGTGACACCACTAGAGTCAGTGCTTCAGCTCTGTTCAGGACAGTTCAGCAATAAATGATCAATAAATAGGACAGAGCTGTCAGCGTACCTCAACGTACCTGTTTTGCAATGTATAAGTATAATAATCAGATTATTGCTGTTGTGTAAATAATTAATGGACTGACTGTCCTGAGTGGAAAGGTAAACTATAATTAGGTGGTTACTTTGCTAATATGTTACTCAAGCGTATTAGTGAGTGAGTGATTAACCCCATTCACAGACAAAGGTTCAGCAGAGTCTTGTCTCTGGATTAATGTTTTCACAAGGAAACAGGAAAAACAACACTATTGTTTTATTTCAGCTACGTTTGAATCAGTGTGGACAACTGAAAATCATTATGTTGTGTCCCTCTGTTTGTGATCCACAGTCACAACTAGATGCCATGAAGCTGAACAAGCTCCACGCAGCGACAATGGCGCCGTCACCCAGTCACATCAAGACCAGAGAGGAGAAGGGGGAGGTCAGACCCCACCAGAGAGCTCGCCGGGTCTCCTCCGACGACAACAGCCGCGCAAAGTCAGCCATCCCAGAGAACCGCATCACCACCATCCCAGAGCTCACAGAGTCATTCGAGAAGAGACTCTGTGTTGGTGATAAGAGGACCATATCTCTGGTGCGCACAGCAGCCTACTATGAAGTGAATTCAAATTCAAAAGATTATTTTTTACAGTTTTCTGTAGTAGCTTGTTGTCGATTATCCAGTGAACTGCAGGTTTGATCAGGTTTGGTGAACTCCATCCTTCACTAACAGGGTATTACAAAGCTCTTGGAGATTAAGGAGCTCTAAGAGAGAATTAAAAGGTGTATAACCTTAATGTGTTGACAGGATCATGGACAGGTTTGAACTGCATGACATTTCCCAGTAGCTGTTCAGATATTTCACATTCGACAGACATGTGTAATTATAAGTTCTTGGGTTTTTTTTATCTCTATGTTGTATCTCTATGATTAGAAGTTTTTTTTTGTGTACTCCATTAGTATAAGGTTTAGTTTAATTGGAATATAGAGTCTGCTGGGGCCCAAGGCAAAAAATGGTCAGGGGGCCCTTTCAGTCAGTGTGCATCACAATTATGTAATCAATAATCTGACGTCAATGAAAAAATGTGATGATCTTTTATTCAAAATGTTCATGTTAGTAGAATTTTAAAAATATAAATATAAAGAATAAAAACCTAAGTAAATAACTAAATATTATAATAACTTCAAAGTTGTCACATTGTAAATATCCAACATTAAGGCCAGAATGTTGCTGTCAGTTTATTTTGATTTAATTATCTTCAGAATTTTTTTTTTAATCTTGTATGTGGAGCTTTAGTGAAAATAGTTGGCAACACAGCTTCAGGGAATGACATGGGGAGGTTTCCTACTTAGATGTCATTGAAAATCATCCACAGGTTGTTTCAGGGGGAGGGGGCCACATTTTGAGACACTGCAATTGAGTTAACTTTGTCAGCCCTCAGGGGCCCCCTAACATACAGTGTCTGTTACTTATCCATATCTGTAGAGTATATTATCTGTATTTACTGTGACATTCAGTGAGTGTGTTATTTGTTTGTCCAATACTTAGATCATTTAGAGACATTCTGCATCTGTGGCTCAATCAATGTGAATCGTAGCCAAAATCAAAAGTTGTGTGTTTGCTCTTTACCATCAGGTTCAAACCTTTTGTAGAGTAAATATGCAAAACAGAATTTTTACAGTGAACTGATATTGATGAAAACAAGACAATAAGACAGCTTTAATACTGTAGTGTTACAAGTCATTTTGATGGGTGGAAAATCAACTCTTTGTTTTACAGAATGATGACGACAAGTTGTGCCTGATCTGTCATGAGGACATGCGTAAGAGTGGAGTTCAAGAGCTGCACTGCACACACCGCTTCCACAAAGAGGTAAACCGTCCCTGACGAGTCTCGTCTATTGCATGTCTCCTCTGCACCGTGTTTCCACTTAGCAAAGAAGCCGTCACTTATTCACTCCAGTCCCAGCATGCCATACATCAGATAGGGCCTACCCATGGTGCATGAAGGCCGCTCATTCCTGGACATGCATGATGTGAAGCCGCATGAAGACTGCACAGTGAGCCTGCACCTGAATCCTATCTGAGGGAAGCTTTGAAGCACAGCTTCGTCAGGGTCAGAAGATGCAACACTGACTGACTGTGATGTCTCTGCTTGGTGGGCGCTGAAGGCCGCTCGGAAGTTCGAGCAGTGTCGGCCCCGCAGCGGCAGCGAAACAGCGGCCTGTCAGGTGAGGAGGCTCTCGGACGAGAGGAGGAAGTCGATGGACGGACCGATCTCCACGGAGAAGGAGCCGCAGACGCTCCGCCGTCAGCTGTCCCTGCGGAGACACCGCTGATATCACTGTGGAGGGAGGGGACTCACTGTGGGGAGAGAAGATGGAGGATTTGTCTCAGGGCCTTGACTGTGCCTGACCTGGGCCCTAATCCTGTGTCAGCTGTCGGGTCATTGTCGAGTGTCAAAAGCCAAATACTGGAGGATTTCTGAGTCAGAATTCGTAAACAAAAGCACTTAAAATGTCTGAATTGGATTTTAGGATCATTAAATTCTTTTATTAGGCAACATTAATGTAGGATATTGTTGAATTATCTGTACTTGATGCTTCGGGCTTGAATTGGCTTCTATTCCCCAGCTGCCATATTGAAATATATATAGCTATGTTAGTTTAACACTGGCAAAGAATGTGCCTCTCTCTATTACTATTTTATAAATGAGATGTACATTATAAGGTATAAGCTTAATTGTAGTTCATAGGTGATGAAATGGTATTTACAATATCTTTTTAATTACCTTCATCAGATGGTTTCAAATATCACACATGGAGAATATTTTCAAATTGCTGAACCACAATATAATTACAATCGTGTGAAGAGTAAAAAAGTCACATGCACTACATTTAATTAGCATATTTAATTAATGTATCTCAGCTGTTGCGATTTGTTTGCATCCTTCTTTGCAGTTTCAAGGCACTTTATACGCCGTAGAGTCTGAGGACCCGCAGGATGATGCATGTGAATGCCTCGAAGTTGTTTTAAATATAGTTCAACATTATGTGTATGTTTGTGTTCAGTCATAGTTTCAGTGTTTGGATTCTGTGTTGTGACAGAAATGGAAAAAAAGTCAATAAATAACCTGGGAAATAAACTCTCAACTTTAAATGTACCTGCTGTGGATTTTACCTGCTTTATAACTGAGGAAACTGCTTGGACTCTTTTATGAGTCCACTCCTACAAACATGTGACGACAGTGTCCTCACAGCTCGGGGTCGGGTTAGTGTCGATCCTGTTGTGCATATGCTTACTGTAGGTCAGCGTGTTGGAAATTACCTCCTGGCTTCAGTGCGGGAAATCAATAGCTGCAGAAATCATAAACATTGAGCCCTGGGTGAAAATGAGATACAACAGATGTACTCATGTCTTTTAAAATGTGTTTCAGTGCATGGAGCAGTGGCTGTGGAGGAAACAGATGTGTCCCACATGTCGTGTCCACGTGTCCATGCTGCAGCCCCTCTACTGGTCATCATCCCGCACCAAAGTCCCGTAACAGTCCTGCACCTGCACTTGCTATGCCTGCATGTCCATGTGACCCACTGACCCCAAGACCTCCACCACACCCCTGTCCTCCAGCTAGAACTCCTGGGACGACACCCTGTATGAGGGTATCATTAAATAGCTCTCAAGAAGGAGACTTGAGTTTAGTTCATCTTCTGTCAAAGGCGGTTCCTGGGTGCCATGAAAGTTAAGGGCCCTTTAATAAGAGAGAGACAGGTTGTACTTTGCTCTGACACTGTTTATTTATATATAAATGTCCAAAAAATGTGGAGACATTCTGAACACTGCGTTGAACCTGCAGTAGTATACGATATAGAAACAATTATTTCCTTTTTTTTTTCTTTCTTTTTTGTACATCTCATTTACCTTAAAAGTGTAGTTTGACATTTTGGGAAACACACACACTGAGTTTTGTGCTGAAGATTTAGATGAGAAGATCCATACTGCTGTCTGTTAAATATGAAGCTACAGCGACAGGCAGTAGTGTAGCTTAGCTTTAAGACTGTACATAGAGAGAAACAACGAGCCTGGCTTTGTCCTAAACAAACTAAATCCACCAGTAACTTCCTTAAGCCTCTGCTGGTTGCCAGGTAACTAGTCCCAGCAGAGAAATGGTCCGGCACCTAACCTCCATAAAACAGCAAGTTATCATTTTTACTCTTTTTTGTACAACTTAAACAAATAAGATGTTAAGAGTTAATTAGTGATCTTTAGAGGACAGAGCCAGGCTAACAGTTTCCCCCTGTTAGCTCTTTATGCTAAGTTAAGCTAACTATCTGCTGGCTCCAGCCACATATTTGGTGTAAATGAGAGAGGTATCAGTCTTCTCATCTCAGCAAGACAGTAAATAAGCACGGTTCTCAAAATGTTGGACTATTCCTTCATTACCCACAGCCTGGCACTGGTCTGTCAAGAACAAAGTTAATGTTACAACCTAATTTTTGAGTGTCAACAGTATGTTGAGAATTTGCATATACAAACTAATGGTAGCAAGTGGGTTTTTTTTTTAAATTAATTGTAGACTTGCTCCATGTTGGTGACAAAACAAACAGAATAGAAAGAAATAATAATAATACTCACAGCTTCATTATGAAGGCGAGTGAGTGCTCATACATGCCTCATGCCTGTATTAATAAACTCTACTCTGAAGTTATAAAAGTAAACTCCTCCCCCTGAAGCTATGAGTGCATCGTCATGTCCAATTTTCCATCTGCTCCATCTTCCTGCCTTACCCCTGCTTTTGTTTTGCATGTGAAATATTTTGCATGTGAGGTCTAGTCAACTGTCTCAATGGTGCTGAGCTTTCCGCGCATCTCTGCTGTGCTGCACTGCCAAATGAGAGATTACAGCGTCTGCTAAATGTCCAGAAAAATCTGACTGAATGTACAGTGGGGTCCAAAAGTCTGTACATAACAATGTGTGTAACTTTGATCTTTTAAAAATATAAATAGTTGTAATAGTTGTCTCTTTTAATGTGTAGCATGTCAAATACTACATATTTCTATTCCATATGTAGCTGTACTTAATTCAGTCACTAACCAGTGAATCCTGGTGATGTACTGTGGTCTCTGTCCAACCAAAATGATGCAATCTGCTGATAAAGCTTATTACGATCAGTAAAACTGAGGAATATATTTTATACTTTTATTAAAGGGACATGCCCATACAAGTCTATTTAAGATATACTCACTGTGTTACAGAGCTTGCTTTTGGTCTTTCATGTGTGACCTATTAAACATTTTGTTGCTGTCCAACATTTTAAAACATTTTACTCAAACTCATCAAAAATAAAGAAAAGCACTGTGTAAAACCAGATTCCAAGACTTTGAAGGCTGAAGTGACTCTATAATCAGCACAGAGAAAAGCAGAAGTAGCATCAGCCCTCAGCTGCTGTTCACTGTTTTCCTGAGAACAAACTGCGGCCACACAGCACTGTTTCTCCTGTGACTGTTGTGGTCTGGCATTCTTGAATAAAGACACACTGATGTGACACACCCGCGTTAAATGTTGTTTGGTTTGCTTTCAACTAACATACATTTTCCCTCTGCCTTGATATATCATTTACAGTAATGTTGCATTTAAAATGCTTTCATTGTTGTGATCACTGCAGCCGGTCAAAAGGCCAGTAATAAGAATATGCAAAAGTATTAAAATCCCATACCAACGACAGCAGCAACACCACAACAGATCTTTAGTAAAACAGTAAAAACAGTCATGACTAATATTAATGGTGGCTCCATTCCATTTAGGTGTGTCAGTAAGTTTCAAAGCCCTGTCACTGACAAACCAAACTGGAACACAGAAGTTTTCAGTGTTATCAGCTCTACCTCTGTTTAAAATAATCAAAATGTGGCTGTACTGGACCGTAAGTGGTCAAGGTGGCGCTGCGTCAGACTCCCTGTTTAACTGTAACAATACTTCCTGTTCTGTGAGCTTATCCTGCATATCACATGTAGATTCTCATCATGGAATCAATTGTAAAGCAGATACTGTGCATACTGTGTCTATATTTTGGGGAATATTTGGTGGCTTTTAACAACCTGAGAGGAGTTTATGTTGTACTGTTAAAACCTGGACGTGCTGGGAATTTCACGCTGGTTCCAGTATTTTTGGACTCAATATTTGGGTAATATGATTGTTTTCTTTTTCTCCAAGACTTTCATGAAAAAATTGATATCACTCTCATGTCTGTGGCTAAAAATGTGGCTGGAACCAAGATATGATCCCCAGTGAAATGACAGATTAACATTTTTACACCTCAGTTTAAATATAATGGGTGAGTCAGAGAGCTTTTGAGGTGCTGGCAGGCAGATTTGGCTACCTTTGGACAGAGCCAGGCTAGCTGTCTGGCTGTTTCCAGTCTTTATGCTAAGCTAAGGTGACCAGCTACTGGCTGCCACTACATATTTGTCAAAAAAATATAACAATAATATCAATCTCCTCATGTAATTGATTTTCCAAAATGTGGAACTATTGCAATCTAAACAATAAATAGAGCAAGGTTTCAACATATCTAAACCTGCAGTTTGAAGAAAGTTTTAAATATGCAAATCTAATTTTCCCACAAGAACTTTAAATGAACAACTACCCAAATACATAAAATATGAAAAATCCAAATCATTTTTAGTTAAAATTGCCTGAGGGTGGTGGAGGATGTGTTGGGTGGGGTCAGGACTTCAGGTTACCTAAAATCCTGGCTACGTTCCTGGTGTAGGTGTCAGTCAGGAAACCTGCAGAAGAGCTGCTTTATCCTCTGTTCTACACTTCACAAATATCTACATGCATCACTTCTGAATAGACAGTAAACTACAGGAGCTATTGTGTGCTTTCATAAGTAGGAGGGGTGCTTTAGAGTAGTGTTTTTACAATAGTATGTGTCATGGTTTTGCTGTAAAACCTTCTGTCTTTTCTGGTTGTTTACTCCATCCACCCGGACTGTCACAGTTTAACACTGAAGCACAACTTTGGACACACAACCAAGCCTGAGACTCCGAACCTCCTTCCCGGGGACGAGGAAGTCTTCCAGCTGCGGTGTACGTGCCGGAGGCCTTGTCCCGGCCCGGCCTGCCCTCGCCGGGTGGAGAGTAGCGGTTCCCTCGGTGCGGGGCGGGCGGGGCGGTGCGGGGCGGGGCGGGGCCGGCGGGCGGAGTGAAAGTGCACACGTGGACACCTGAGACTGACGTGGACCTCAGCCAATTACAGCACGGACTGGTGACGTCAGCTCTCCGCGGTCATCCAATGGGACGGCTTCCTGGAGAGTAAAAGCCCAAATTGTTTGGAGTCGGAAAAGTGAGGAGAAAAAAGGCGAGTGTGGCGAGGAGGCTGCTGTTTGCTCCATGTCTACTGCTGAAGAGCCAGACCAATCTTTTATCTGCCACCGGAAATGATTTGTCTGAAGAATATATGAGGATGCTTTGATTTTTCTGCCTGAATATACTTCCAGCTACTTTTCATCTCCAGAAACAAATACTCTTGGGTAAGACCCCCCCCCCCCCTTTTTTTTTTTTTTTTTTTTTTTTTTACTGTGTAGGAATTCAAGCCTACTGTAACTTGTACAGTAGCTTTATGACACACAGATACAACCTGTAACCTACACCACTGCCTCCACTAAGTCACTTATTGTCTTTATACTTGAGAAAAACAACAAACGTGTCAGCATAGTAAGATGTGGGGCTGAAGTCAGGCTCAGTGAACCACAGCGCACATCTACCTACTGATACTGAAATCTGATGATCAAACATTTCATGAGTTTTCAGCAGGCCACCGTGTGTAAACAGCTTCTGTCACTTCTTCCAGAGTGAAAAACAAAGTGAGCACTTTACTCATTAGAGTATAATCTCTCTAAGATGTGCCTTTGGTTTTAAAAGCCCAGTTTCTCTTTGCAACAGTTGGGGTCGGTTATTTTAACAGCCTCATCATTTATATCCCATTTTTTTGCAGTAACTACTAAAAAAGGTTCTAGAGAGAAGACCAAAATACTCAGTTATCATTTCACAAAGTCCAGTGTGTCTCAGTGTGATTACTGTATGTAGGACTGACAGTAAGACAAATGTCTATAGGTTTGTCTTCTCACTCACTGCACAGGTGGTTTCATAAATGGTTTCATAATCTTTAAAGACTATGTATAATCACGATTAATGTAATATACGTAGAAAAGTAATAATGTCATTTGTAACTAGCAGTTAAATAAATGTAATGGAGGAAAAAGTACATCGCTCTGAGCTGAACTGTAAGTCTCAAGTAAAGCACCTCAAGTGCCTCAAATTTGCTCTTGACAAGATCGGAGTAAATGTGCACAGTTACTTTTAAACACGAACTACAATAAAAATGTGTATTAATTTACTGAGATCCCTGACTGAATGTGGGAACAACACAGCACAGATGTTGTTGCTGATTAAATCAGCCAGACACTCGATGGTCTTTCAGCAGCACTCAGTGCCATGTTGGAGTGATTGCCATGGCGACTGAAGTGTTTTCCTCAGTCTGTGGAGGATGCACGGGCAAAGGGCCGTGTGACACGGATGAGTTCAGTTTAACATCTGAAACAATCTGTTTGTATTGCCTGTCCTCTTTCAAAAGGTTCGCTTTGTTGCTGCTGGGCAGAACATTGTCTGTCATCTCCATCACAAAAGAAACTACAGCCATGCACCTTATTCTTATTCTCTGCTCACTATTGATAACACTCCTGCTTTGCTCTCAGAGTTTACAAAGCATTATTCATTACTAAGTGGACTGAAGTCAAGCAGGTTCATAAATCTCTTAATACTCATTTCATATTTACAATGACATCATGAGCGGGCACACAACAGATCAAAGAGGGTACAACCGTGACTTTGAAATGGTAGCCTGGTTGTTTTTGATAATTTTTCCTTTTATTGGACGTACGTTTGTTCCTCTGAGAGAATGTGGGAATAGACTGGGCTGGGTTGCACCCACAGACAACAGCACACATCAATCACAAGCTGTTTTAATTGCTAAGGAAATGATGGCTAATCATTACTGAGGTGAGCATGTGATCAGTAGTAGCTCATGGAGTGAGCCGTGGTATACCACAGGAAAACTGCTCTGCAGCTTCGCATGTTTAAGGGTAAAGGCACAAGCCTCTTGACGCTTTAACAGCTTTCTTTCCCTGTGTAGTCACACTTCTACCGAGGTAAGCTGAGGGGCTTTTGCCAACGCACACACTAATTATAGCTGATTATGCTGTTTAACTAAATTGCAGGCACTCCTGCACTTTTCCCTTCTCATTTCTTAGTCCTTCGCTTGTGCCAGCTAAAAATATTCTGCACCCTCATGCTACTGGAAGAACACGTTGTATAATGTATATATGCCAAGTTGTATATGAGGTGAAATTATCTTTTTTGTTTGGATACATTTCTACTTGTTCTTTACTTGCTGATGTGATATAGAGACAATATTGAGAATAAACCCTAATTTGTGCTGAGTAAAGATCTTTGTTTTCTGCTGTAATGCAAGAATTAAGAAAGGGTTTTACATTATTTAGAGAGGAGCAATGGTAATTCTTCAACTGTCCATAGCGACTGCTAAAAGATCTGCTTCCTCCCATGTTTCAGGGGTTGCGAGTCATGGGGAGCTTCAAGGGCCATGCACTCCCTGGGAGCTTCTTCCTCGTAGCTGGGATCTGGTGGACAGGGAAGTACTCCCTCTGGCACGCCAGCCGCAGGAACAAAAACATTGGCTCCACTCGACTGGCCAGCAGAGCCTCACAGCGCCGCCTGGAGATCATCGAGAGCTCTGTCATACTCTTCTTCTCTTTTGTTGGTAAACAGGTCTCTGTATTCTCTTAGAAAACATTTAGGAAATACTGTAAAGTGCTATGAGCTTCATGAGGTCTTTAATGGCAGTCCTTATTGTGCAGCTACAGTATGAAAACAAATGTGTTTACAGTATCCACTCTTTCATGAAGGAGATCTGAGTGTTTCCTCTGCCATGTTCCCCAGGGATTCTGGCAGAGCAATTTGCTGCAGATGGACCGAGGCTCCAGTTGTACGACTTTGCAGAGAAACACTGGGAGCAGCTGATGAACTGGCAGCACGCCACCATGTACCTCTTCTTTGGCCTGGCCGGGACTGTGTCTCTGATTATCCACACCACAGAGGCTGCCCCTTTGGCACTGGATAGGTTAATGCTGGCCATCGCTTTCTTTAATGAAGGTAAAAAAAGGGACATTTTTATTTTCCAGTTTTCATTTTAATGTATTCATTTAGATCAGTGGTTCCCAACCATATTGTGAGATGTACCCCACAGCCCCAACAGATGTACTCAAGAATCCCCTCTTTAACAACACCTATCATTTCCCAAATGTGTTCATCTGAACTGATTTTACAATGGATTAAAACTATTCACAATATTGTTTCAAACTGTTTATTTATTATATTAATTTATTTATTGAGCTATGTTTAGCTAGTCTTCATCAGTTACGTTTAGCTATTTTTAAAAACTATTTATCCATTACTTTTAGCCATCTACAGCTATTATTGCAACAACTTGTCTATTACTTTTCGCTGCATCATCATCTGTCACTTTTAGCTGTTAATTTTAACCATTTATCCATTACATTTAGCTAACGTTAACTATTTGAACTGTATGCATTAGTTTTAGAAATTAATTTTAACCATTTCGCCATGACTCTTAACTATTGAAGCAGTTTATTCATTACCTCTAGCTAAAGTTTTAGCTAAATTACTTTTAGCTAAAGTTAAAACTATGTTAACTGTTTACTAATTAATTTAGCTATCATTATTTTAATTATTTTATCCATTACTTTTAGCTAATGTTAACTATTTGAACTGTGTGCATTAGTTTAAGGGATGAATTTGAACCATTAATCCATTACTTTTAGTCATTAGTTTAGCAATCTATAGCTATTTTAACTATTTTGCTTTACATTACACATACATTACTTTAAAGAATGTTAACTATAACTGAACTGTGTATTCATCACATTTAATTAGTTCAACTCTGCATGTATTAACTTATCTATTTTTCCATTACCTTTCACTTTGAGCTAATATAGCAGCCATTTATCCAGTTCTTTTAGCTAACTGTTTTAACTGTTTAATTGTTAACTGAGGTTTTAGCTAAATTACTTTTAGCTAACTGTTGTAACTGTTTGAACCCTTTATTCACTAATTTAGCCAATCTGTATTTCTGTGAGTGACTTCTGGGTCTGCGCCCATCTACTTGAACTCAATCATTCAGCCTTATGCTCCTTCTCGGCCGCCGTGTTCCTCCAGGGAATGTCGTCAGGCATCACCATCCCTGCACACAAGACAATCTCAGTCCAGACTGTTCTCATCTGTGGTTCCCCGATGATGGAACGAACTACCAAGTTTATCAGACTAGAGGTGTCCCTCTCTATTCTCAGTAATGTCTTGAAAACTCATCTCTTCTGAGAGCACCTCCTTTCCTAAAACCTGACGATGTCTAACGAGCACTTACTATGCACTTTTGGTGTCCTTCCTTATACAACCTCCTTGCACTCCTGCACTCCTTATTACTGAAGCTTAACTGATGCCCTTCACTTGTAAGTCGCTTTGGATAAAAGCGTCTACCAAATGAGTAAATGTAAATGTAAATGTATAGCTATTTTAACCATTTATCCATTGCTTTTACCTAAGTTAACAGTTTGAGCTTTTTATCTGTTTTGACTTCTCTGCTTGCTAAGTATTGAGCTTCTCTACTCTAATATTTCCATGTAACTGGAGAAGTACTGGGGCACAAGTAGCTCTGGTTGGGAATCACTGATTTAGATGTTGGACATAGATGATATCCTGCATTAAGATCTATTTTATTAAATCAAAAGAGACAGAAAAGGCACAAGATGTCGTTTGACAGTTTGTCAGATTGACAAATAGCAGCATCATACGAACAAAGCAATAAATGGATAAAAAGATATTTTATTTTTCTCATATATGTATCCATGATGACTCTCCTTTGTTTATACAGGATTTCTTTTCCTCTACCATCTCCATGGCAGAAGTATGCTGGACGTCCATGTACATCAGCTCCTGCTCTATGCCGTCTTTGGACAGGCTCTTGTCGCCTGCCTGGAGGTCTTCCACCGAGGCAACATCATTCTGGAGCTGCTGCGGTGCACCCTCACTATCCTGCAGGGGAGCTGGTTCTGGCAGGTATATATGAAAGTGTGCATGTATGAGCAGAAGTTCATGGCAGAAGTGTGTCCTAACTCCTGGCGTTACCCTCTCTTTGCACACAGATCGGCTTTGTGCTGTACCCTCCCAGCGGCCCAGAGTGGGACCTGAAGGATCACAACAATATGATGTTCATCACCATGTGTTACTCCTGGCACCTTGCCTTCGCCATGCTCGTTGTGAGCGTGCTCTATTGCACCGTCAGCTGGTGAGAACCTGCTCCATACCACACAGCCCATAAGCTGCTGCTTGAGTATTTTACCTGGAAGTTTTACAAATTCATCCAGACTGGGATTAACAACTGCAGCGACTCTAATGTGGTGTTTGTTGTGCTTTCTCTGTAGTGTGGTACGTTCCAGATTGAAGAGGACTCCTCCGATGGAAATGGGACTTCTGAAGCCCAGAGAGAGGGACCCAGAGTCAGAGGACGAGATTTTATAAAGAGGACTGTTGTTAACCTACATTGTCACTCATGTATATCACAGTTAATTCAGGGATATAATGTCTGCAGCAATAGGACTAGAAGCAAGACATGCAGACCAAAAAGGGATAAGGACATGGTTTCTGGATGCTTTCCTTTAGAAATATATCTCTACCTCTGCCTTATTTAATCAGCTGTATGCCCCCTTTAGCCTTACTCCTATTGTTCATTGCTATTTATTTTGCTGTGGCCTAATACTTTGCATATATTCTGTCATATCCATTTAATATTAATTTGCACATAGAGTATAAGTGAACTCATGAGAGTACCTTTATGGATTGCATGCTTTCCATTTGACCTGCCTTACTTTTCTTGTTGTTGTTAAGTAGTGCCACCTTGTGGAGAAGACAGAGATCATCATCAGTACAGCAGACATTACTTGAAGGTATTTTTATGTGGCTTTTTTGTTTCATAATGTTAGGAAGTTGAGTCATACATGTGAGTCAAACCCAATGCCAAACAATAAGGATTTTATTAAAAGTCTTTAAATGTCTAAATGTTCCTATTTGACATGACTGCAGACTAAATCATGAATGTGTTCATTTGTGCAGAATTTATTCAGTGTGGCTTATTATTATAACAGTGTGTCAGTGGTAGGAAACACAGTGTTTATAGTAATCTTATCATACACTTTCCAACCATTTAAATGGTTACAATAGGATTATTATATTATTATATTATTATTAATATTATTATAAAGGTTATTTACCATTTATCACTATATTAATAACATCACATTAAACCCAAATGATCACTCAGATAATCATCCCAGCAGGAGGTAGTCATTCTATCCTATGGCTGATAAATTGTCCATGCAGGCTTACTTTTGTCAGAACAATATTCAGACTGTATCCACTGGCAGCATGCATCAACAAAGATCTTCTATGGTGAAGGCGACTAATCACTGACTGCTTAACAAGGTGGCCCAGGTCTTATAGCCCTGGCTTTGACACTGAAGATTTCTTTGCTGCAAATTACTTTTGTTGTAAAAAGCAGTCTGATATACAACAAACTTTAAAAAAAAAAAAAAAGAAGTTGTAGGCCTATATTAGGACTACAACTGATGATTGTCATTATTGATTAAGATTTTGGTTATTTTCTTAATAAATCAATAGTTTCATCTCTAAACTGTTATGATCATAGTAACAGCCTAAAACCCAAATATATCTAGCTAATTATCACATAAACACAGGAGAAAAGCAAACCATCACAATTAAAAAGCTATAAGGAATACTGTTGCACATAAATATACTCAAACAATTTATTCACAATCAAAATAGTTTCTGATTATTTTTCCGTTGATTGATGATAAAATGTTTGAAACTATTTATGAAACTTTCCTTGACTGTGGGATTATGTCCATAAAGTCAGCAAGTGTCAGTAATTAAGTGCTACATATAGAGGTTGGTTGAATACCTAATGACCTATAGCCTACATGAATCTAAGGGGACAGTACTTTATAATCAATACAATAAAGAAAAACAAACAAAAACAATAAACAAATAAAAGACAATAAACTGAGATATTAAAAAGTAAGTATTTTTATAACATGCTGAATTTTTGGAAAACACGATCAGAGTGAGACCTCTTGCCGCTGCTCCTTCTGCTCAGCTCAGGTGTGACTAAACTGAAGTCATCCACCTGGCCAGGTAAGCAGTCAGACTCCCAGCAGCCATGTGACGTTGCTGTCCATCCACACAGATTTGAGGAAACCGTCTAATTTTCTCTGTCGCTCCAGGAAACGATCACATTTTACACCGAGCCGGGCGAGTGTCGATCCCCAGCCATGGATAAATTAAAGTCGGTCTTAAGTGGAGAGGAGGCGCGCAGGGATGACCGAACCGTTTTGGAGGTAAAACTTAACTCTGACTTCATTTTACACTTTAAACTGTGAGACACCGACTGATGGCTGAACCTCTGTCAATGCAGACCATGAATGAAGCCTCCACTCTGGGCTGGGGCACACGGGTGAAGGGATTCGTCGCCTGTTTTGTGGTGGGGGCCGCCTGCACAATTTTGGTAAGGATCTGTATTAGTTTGTGTGTGGATCTACACCTGGTGCGTTATTATGGTCCACGGGAGGAGGAAGAAGGGCGCAGGGAGAGGTGGTGTGACCTTACAGGTTCTTCTTGCTCTGAGGAATGTGGAAGATGTGCTGATCATTCAGCCGGCAGCACTAACCCGTCCTGCCCGGCTGCAGCTCACAGATAAAAACCTGCAGCTGATGTGTGAATCACTGGGGGGAGGAATCAGCTGTCTCTTTTCACTCTGCCCTGCAGGGAGTTGGTGTGCTCTTCCTCCCCAAGATCGGACTCACGCTCTTCATCGTCTTTTACACTTTTGGAAACATATGTGCTCTGTGCAGGTCAGTGGAGCTGTGGTCGCCTTATTTAAGAGGGAGTGAGCACCAGTGGTTGCAGTGTACACATACTGAATGTAAACATTTTTACACATGTGCTACTATGACCCTGTGGAACAGCACCATGTTTCTGATGGGGCCACTGAAGCAGCTGAAAAGGATGTGTGACAAAACGAGAGCGCTGGCCACCACTATCATGATTGTAAGTGTTGAGATTTATCCCTCTGCTCTCTGACACACTCTGTTACTGATCTTTACATTGAGAAGGTTTTTTTCTGCACAGCCTCCTTTTCCCTCAGTCCATAGACTTCTAAAGGAAAACGTGATGACATGCTGCTGGATGGAAAACTGAGAATTCTGCATTTTTGTTTCTTATTTGTCCAAGAAATTAACTTCATATATGAAAAAGAAACTCTGTTTGCTGTAGAAATCATAAAATATAAAAATAAATGAATAAATAAATACAGCAACTTCAATCATAAGATAAGATTCTTTATTGTCATTGTACAAAAAACATGCTACGAAGTTCAAGTGCACTGGAGAACTGGACTCAAATATGAAAAATGGTTAATAATACATTTAACTAAATTCAAAATAGTTGAAATAAAGCCAACCAGTATCGATGTCCAGAAAGAGCAGGTTGCTGATTACTCGTGTCTCACTCATTCATTCATAGACGTGCCTTGTGCTGACTCTCTGCGCAGCCTTCTGGGTGAGTGAGCTCACTGCAAAAAGACAACAGTTATCACTTTCTAACTTTAGTTAACAACTAATTTGTTGATTGTTCACAGTGAAGTAAATGGTACAGTGTTGTTCAGCACCAGTCTTTCATGGCAGTATGTCCTTCTTACAGTGGAAGAACTTTGGACTTGCTTTGTTATTTTGCATCCTGCAAGTCTTGTCATTTTCCTGGTAAGTCCCAGTTTCTGTTGAGTTTTAACTGATTGCTTCAGTCTGAAATTAATGTCTGAGTGTGACATAAGTGTGTTTTGTATCCAGGTACAGTCTGTCGTACATCCCGTTTGTCAGGTTTGTCATTTTAATTCTGTTTCTCCAGATCAGCTGCATCAGTGTTCAGAATCTAAATGTCACTCAAAGCCTGTCTGCTTGTCTGATTCATGTGAATTACTCTGCAGGGAGGCAATACTGAAGATGGTGTCTCTCTGCGTGAAATGAACCCTGTCTACGTGCTGGAGGTTCAGGCTGGATGAAGTGAAGAGGGGCAGGTCTCTTACTGAAGTCACTGAAACAGCCTTGTTGTGGTTCTGCCTCTGAGTCTGTGACTTGCACTGCTGCACAGTCCTCTTGTGTTGACACATTTTATCTCCACAGATGATTCTTTTTCTTGTTAATGCTTCATTAATTGGGCTGATTGATTTTTGGTATTTATTGATGACTCCAGATTATACCAATTTTAATGAGTGTGGGCATATTTTGTAACATATGTAAATATTTGTAATAAATGGATGTTAGTGGTTTTGTAAATTAATAGATGATAACCTCATTATTTCCATCACTGAGAGGAATAAATGTGAATATTTAAGCTTCAGACGCTGTTTCACTGCACTGAATTAAAAATGTCAAGTGTGAACTGAAATTTGTCAGTTATTAGATTAATTAGATTCATATTCAGAAGCACAACTATGAGTAATATTGAGTAACAAAGCAAACTGAAAAAATATACAAAATCCAAAAATAGAGTTTAGTTTTACAGTCAAACTTATTTTATTGTTTTGTATTTTGTTTTACTTTATTTCACTTTATTTTATTTTTCACTCATTCACTCACTCATTCTCATGGCCATTCACTCGCTCATCCACTCACTCTTTCACACATGCATACTCTCACTCACTCACTCACCCACCCATTCACATGCCCATTCACTCAATGATTCATACACCCATTCACTCACTCACTCACCCATTCACTCACCCATTCACATGCCCATTCACTCATCCATTCACTCACACGCCTATTCACTCACTCACTCACTCACTCACTCACTCACTCACTCACTCACCCATTCACTCATCCTCTCACACACCCACTCACTCACTCACTCACTCACTCACTCATTCACTCATCCATTCACTCATCCTCTCACTCACCCACTCACTCACTCACTCACTCACTCACTCACTCACCCACTCACTCACTCATTCACTCATCCATTCACTCATCCTCTCACTCACCCACTCACTCACTCACCCACCCATTCACTCGGGCTCTGGAGCTCCGGATCCCGCACCCCCACTGGTCGGCAGCCGCTCAATCCTAAAGGAGAGCCGGACACCGCATAGCCGGATATAACCGCTATGCTTCCGATCACCCAGCTTCCGGGGCATCCACCGCAGCCTTGTGCAAGGTGGACTCGCTTCGGCTGCCGTCCCTAGCAGCCGAGAGCGGTCGTCCATCCGGCCACCAGAGCCTCCCGCCGCGACTCCCCTGAGGGAGCGCGGCGACTGACCGCGGACTCGGCTCCTATTTACATCGTCCGGTCCGTGAACTTCATGACGTCTGTGATGGCGTCACAAACCTTTTTCTGATTTCTGTTCAACTGGAGCTCAGGTGACGTCTCCTGGTGGCTGCCATGGCTCTGGGTAACTAAGAAGAAAATTATCAATGAGCTTTTGAACTTATTGATTTCCATTCACCGAAGAAATCCAACACTTTGGTCTGTTTGGTGTCAAACAGTCGGTCCACTGCTCCTTCCTTTTCTTCCTCAGGATCTGGCTGGAAGCACAAATGTAGGCGGTCTGCTTGAGTAGACATGAAACTAGGAGGGTGTTGTGAGTGCAGCTCTCAGGAAGGATGGGTCTCAACCCGTCTGCAGAGTTATATTCGGTGTGTTTTGTCAGTTATCAAGTGGCTCCATGTGATCACAGCTGATGGAGGCTACAGTCCAGTGAGAGCTGGACTCTGACCATAGACTGTTTATAAAAATGGCTCCGGGAAATGAAGCCAATGCGGAAGTGCCTTAAACCTGCATTCTACCTACTGACCATCAGGGGGCGACTCCACTGGTTGCAAAAAGAAGTCTGTGAGAAAATGACCCTACTTCTCACTTGGTTTATGAGCCCAGTAAACGTTTTCATAACGAGTTTATGGTCTCAATCGCTAGTTCCACGTCTTCTTCAATACAACATGATGTTCATTTTTAAAATTATAGTCCCATTTAAATTAAAATAGACGATAAAGTAGTGTATGCATTAGGGCGTGGTTAACGTATGATTGACACATGTCTCACAGAACCAACGATGTTGAATTGGCCGTGAACTTGTTTTTGGGTGTAGTGTTTTCGTCCTGGAGTTTTCCACATACAGTTACACAGACCGGCATCGTGTTTTCAGTTCTTGAAAATTAGTTTTAACTTTTTGTTCAGCTAAAATGTGAGCATTGTTCAGCGTCTGCTTGAACCAAAAGACACTCTAAGCAATCGGCTGATCAGATTATACGGTAAGTACATTTTATTTTTAGCTTAAGCGTGTTTTCGCTAGCCAAAATTAGCATCCCAATTTCCAATTGATATCGTAGTGTGGATAAATTACAAATGCACCTTGCTAACCCAGCTAGCAAGCTAGCTAGCGCTAGCTGATTACCAAGCGTTTTCTATGCTAACAGGACCGGGCTCCGCCGGGATGGTGACCTGTGTTTACTCTAGAGGTGTTAATACATGTTTGAATATAATGTTAAAAGCCCAACTAAAATGTGCATATAACGTATGTTAAGGTACCGACGTTATTATTGTGTTTCTGGAACACGGGAACCAGTCGAAGTGAACTGCGTTAGTGTGTTGGGCTCATGTTGAGCTCCATTCATGCAAGTTAAAAAAATGTCAGTTTGGATGTTGTGAAAGTTCAGGTTAACTTAACCTTAACGTAATTTAAATGTGGTTAACATGTAGATTGCACATTATGCTGACTGGAACAACAGAAGACACATTACTACATCTTCTGATCAGGTCCTCAGTTCACAAGCGGCAGATAGTAACAATAGCATTTACCGGATCTGTGCTTTTTATTCGACCCAGATATTCTTATTACTGGACAATCAGATATGTCATCATTTGAAGGACCCTAGAGATTATGTCACCATGAAGTCAAGTGTTAACTGTGGTGTGTTGATGTGTCGTGCACAAAAGACACACGTTAGAGTCTCTATGTAGAAGCTCTGTTCATTCACCCCCATCATCACAATACGGTTGGAAGTTCTGTATAATACACAATGTGGAAAACAACATTAGTACATAACATGTAGCAGTTCATTCATTTGATGCTGTAAGTGCAAACACAATATTTCTAAACTGAAGTAAACATTTACGCAGTTATCCTGACAGCTGGTTTATGTATGTGATTAACTGATCCATCATGTCTGAACTATAGTCTTTTACTGTGGATACCTTTGAAAGGTATCCACGCTGAAAGCTGAAGGACCACTGCCAACAGAAGGAGGACCTCATGTATGGAGCAGTATTTGTTTCCATTCATCTGGCTGTGGAGAAAGGAGGCTGCATGGACAACATCCTTAGTTCTCAAATGGATGGTGATAATGATGCTAGAAAACCACTTCCAGTTCAGGTGCCTCTGATGGAAAGACAGACCAGCTCTGTAGAAATTTAATATTCTTTGTCCTTGGTGTTACTCTAGATAATATAATAGAAACTAACACTCACTTCAGTGGCATTGAGTGGGTGCAGATGCAATAATCAATCCAAGCAGACAGTGATGTTACTTGTTCTGAAAGAGAGAGAATAATTCCAACAGATGTTTTGACGCCTGTTTTTAACGATGAAATTAACGAAAAACTAAAAACAATGGACCACACTTAATGTTAACGCTCACTCAAGTGACGATCGATTGCTCTGCGACAATAAACATTCAATAACACTGATCTGCTGGACCTGCAGGTCTCCACAGTTCACTGTAATAACGTTATCGCTTTGTAACTCAACGACACCGACAACCCGCTGTCATCGTTAACACTCATGAAGTCAGAACCGATTTTAAAACACATCAGTTAAGTGTTTTACCATTTACAATCTATGCTTTTACCACAAGATGTTATACTACTGCTACTCTACAGTTAGCTCACATACAGTTAGCTACAGTTAGCTTACACTCTGTGTAAGCTAGCACACGGTAACTTCAGTTCCAGTAACATGTCATTATTATCCGTGTGTACATTACATTCGTGTGTGTAATATTTTCCACATGTGGACATCCATGCAGTTATCTATTAACAGTAAGTTATCACTTAGTACTAAAGTTTACCTTGACTTGTGGAAAATGACTGATTTCGGATTCATACGGAGCAGCCTCTCACGGTGACAACTCATTGATAACTAAGCAGACTGGAATTTTGGTTCATTAAATAGAAATATAAAAATAGAAATATATTGACAGCCATATGAAAAAGCAGGCATCTATAGGTTCGGTGTTGATGCAGTGAATAATCTACAGAGACAGTGAGCGTCATATGAAGAGTCAACTATTGTAGAGTAAATGGTATCAGAGTCCAGCTCTCACTGGACTGTAGCCTCCATCAGCTGTGATCACATGGAGCCACTTGATAACTGACAAAACACACCGAATATAACTCTGCAGACGGGTTGAGACCCATCCTTCCTGAGAGCTGCACTCACAACACCCTCCTAGTTTCATGTCTACTCAAGCAGACCGCCTACATTTGTGCTTCCAGCCAGATCCTGAGGAAGAAAAGGAAGGAGCAGTGGACCGACTGTTTGACACCAAACAGACCAAAGTGTTGGATTTCTTCGGTGAATGGAAATCAATAAGTTCAAAAGCTCATTGATAATTTTCTTCTTAGTTACCCAGAGCCATGGCAGCCACCAGGAGACGTCACCTGAGCTCCAGTTGAACAGAAATCAGAAAAAGGTTTGTGACGCCATCACAGACGTCATGAAGTTCACGGACCGGACGATGTAAATAGGAGCCGAGTCCGCGGTCAGTCGCCGCGCTCCCTCAGGGGAGTCGCGGCGGGAGGCTCTGGTGGCCGGATGGACGACCGCTCTCGGCTGCTAGGGACGGCAGCCGAAGCGAGTCCACCTTGCACAAGGCTGCGGTGGATGCCCCGGAAGCTGGGTGATCGGAAGCATAGCGGTTATATCCGGCTATGCGGTGTCCGGCTCTCCTTTAGGATTGAGCGGCTGCCGACCAGTGGGGGTGCGGGATCCGGAGCTCCAGAGCCCGAGTGAATGGGTGGGTGAGTGAGTGAGTGGGTGTGTGAGAGGATGAGTGAATGGATGAGTGAATGAGTGAGTGAGTGAGTGAGTGAGTGAGTGAGTGAGTGAGTGAGTGAGTGAGTGAGTGGGTGTGTGAGAGGATGAGTGAATGGATGAGTGAATGGGTGAGTGAGTGAGTGAGTGAGTGAGTGAGTGAGTGGGTGTGTGAGAGGATGAGTGAATGGGTGGGTGAGTGAGTGAGTGGGTGTGTGAGAGGATGAGTGAATGGATGAGTGAATGGGCATATGAATGGGTGAGTGAGTGAGTGAGTGAATGAGAGGATGAGTGAATGGGTGGGTGAGTGAGTGAGTGGGTGTGTGAGAGGATGAGTGAATGGGTGAGTGAGTGAGTGAGTGAGTGGGTGTGTGAGGGGATGAGTGAATGGGTGAGTGAATGGGTGTGTGAGTGGATGAGTGAACGGGTGAGTGAAATCAACACTTAGAGTTAAATTTAATACTGTGTCCAAGTGTATTTGGTCCTTTTCAGAGTTGGTGTTAAATTAACTCTTTCCATAGTGTTAAAATTTCAGAGTAAAATTAACTCAAAATTGAGGAAAGAATTAACACTGGCCAACACTGTACAGTGTTAATAAAAACTTAACACTACAGGTTAAATAACTCTGGGGAGAGTAAATATGACTCTAAGCAGTGTTGATAAGTTACTCTACTGTGGTGACAATTCAACTCTGATTCTAATGCTTTTTAACACTAAATTGACTTATTGAAGGTTAACACTGGAGGCTCATATAACTCTGATAAGTGTTGATTTTACACACTACTGTGTTGATGATTTACTCTGTTGCTGTGAAAAACCAACTCAGATAGAGTCTAATTCTAACACTGGACAGATAAATATGTAGTGTTATTTTTACACTATTCTAGTGTCAAATTGCCTCCATCCATAATTAAATACTGAAAATGTAGCATTGAATAAAAACAAGTTAACCACAAAAATTCATTTAACTTTTCACTTTTTATTGTACAAAAATACCTTTTGGAGATGCATTTAACATTTGAAATCAACCTTTAGTTGTACAAAAGCACTTAAACTGTTCATGTTACGCAAAAAAAAAAGTGAATAGTTGTGCAATGGTTGTGCCTGCCATGCCAGGCACCCCAATACAACAGCTTGTTCACATTCACAACACCAAGCACAATGTAACAGTAAAGATGTGTAACGGTGTACTTGCCATGCCATTACAGGCCTCGAAGTCAACTGTAACTATAACATTTGAGGTAGATGGTTGCAGGTGTGCCAAACAGCTTATCTCAAGTCTGTATAAAAAACAACAGTTACATCTTTTCCGTCTTTCAGCCCAACAATGCCACCACTTTAGGACACTTAGGTCTGCATAAAATGGCAATATGGAACAACATATAAGGCAGCATCTGTCGCACCATACTTCATTTGAACATCAAATGGTTTGAAGTAAAAAAGATCATTTATGTGCAACACTTTTAGAACCTTGTCTTACTTAAGTGTTACCTCCATATGATGATCGTCTGTCTCTAGCAGTGGATCTCTGAATAGTTTTAATCCTCCAGGCCAAGTACCCCGTGCCACTCTCGCCATCATAAAAATGTTCCTTGGAGGGTGAAAGGATAAGAAAAACTGAGACTCAGCAGACAGTTTTTTAAGTTAAGGTGCTTCTAAGTGAATTTGGACAAAACAAAAAAAGAGTGACATTTTGAATATGAATCCACCACTCCTCCCTCTCTGCTCCTTCATCCTTCCTGTTGCCCCACCCTCTAAACCTTTAAAAGTATGCTCTGTTAGAAATCAAAATGTTTCAATGCAGCATTTAACATTATCACAGCCATTATAGTGTGTGCTTACATAACCGGTCCTGGAGAATGGATCACTGAGGTAGGGGAATAAGCTCACAATTCCTCTGGCATACTTTTCTTTCACCTGTCTGGGTGGTGATGTACTGCAAGATTAAACAAACAAAAAAAAAGAAAATATTTTTTTATGCATTGCATTTGACAAAGATTTTAATTTAATCTAAAAGCCACACTGAGTTACATAAAAACTATTTATAAAATTACCCATTCTTCTCCGTCATGTCAGCTGCTAGTATGTTCACCATTTTCCTTCTGGTTTCATCTGTCAGGGACTTGGTTCGATTATATTCATTCATTATGCGTTCCCCACCAGGTTTCTTGGTAAGAATGGATTCCACCAACTTCAAACAAAGAGCAAATCAATTCAGCATGTTGAGAATACATCCCTTTAACATGTAGGGATTTTAAAAAGGACTACATACTATATTCTTTTTTATGGCCTTTGGTGACCTAAAAATAATTCCTGTTGTGCTCTGGTGTTTGTGTGTTAATTCTTACGTTCTTGGCTTCTGTGTCCAGCCAAGTAAAACAGAAAGCATGCATTCAAAGTTACTCAATGTGATTAGAGGTGGTAACATTTGTACTCAAAAGCTACTATTACAACTACTCTTAGCAGCTTCCAGTGCAAAGCTCGAGTCCAATGTCAATTTCTTACCTGCAATCAAAAACTCCTTCAGATCTGGTTCCGTTATTCTTACAAATTTTTGGACATCACCAAGTCTGGCCCTAATCAACATGGTTCCTGCAGCACACAATTCCTCATTGTCACAACCATATATGCTTATTAATAATGATAAAATTAGGAACAAATACAAACCGTCTTGAAGACCACGAGATGCTTCTCCACTTGGGAAGCAGACACCTTTCCTGGTCTCTTACGACCCTGGGCAGAGAGGGGAAGTGTAACAGCAGCAAAATCGATGAGAGGTCAGTGTCCCAACCTGTAGCAACACAAATTTGATGATGATTTGACAGCAGCTCTATATGATCATAAGTTTTCTCTTTTACTGACCTATTTTTCACTGAATATTTCAACTACTGCTAACAAATCGTTACCTGCGTCCACTGTTACCACTCAAACAGACGACGTATGATTCCAGTGCCTCACCGCCAAATCATCATTATTTTGTGTGTGACTTCACTTTAACGTGAACGCAAAGTGGAAGATGGACGACGTAAAACCCGACGTTAGCAGCATTTCACACGACCACTTCCCTTTCTACTTCAAAATAAAACACACGAGTCTGTGCACTTTACATTACCGTAGGCTTGGCGGAAAAATCGCTCCAAAAACAGATATAGTCCCATTTTATTGCTGAAACAACGTTACGAGTCTAAACTGATTTACAAAACTGAGAAGACCTCATTTACCATAATTTCAATCACTGTGAGACTAATATCAAGGTTAGACTAGTTACTAACGTAAACCGTTGCTAATTTTGCCAACTCCCCACACCAACACAGGCAAATGCTGATATAATATTAAGTAATTAACTTAGCTGGTAGATTTGTTTGGTCACCAGTTAAAAAAAACCCGCCGGAGTTGGCACACTGCACAGTTAGGCTAATGTTAACTGTTGATTTGAACCATTCCGCCAATGTGGGGATTCACGTTATTTTTCTCAACCCACGGCAATTTCCACCTGAACTTAAGTCATGTTTAACACAACAAAATGATTTTGCCACATCATATTGTTAAGTTAATTACCTTTGGCGGACATAGTCAAGTTGGACACTCGCGCATTTTAAGCTAGGTATTCACTCGGTCATGGTAGCCGTCTCAAATTAGTTAAGATACAAAACAAGTTCAAACACGGCGGCCAACAACACAATGTTCTTTTAAAACAAAGCATTTCTGTTGAAATGCCATCATAAAAAGTGGTTTAATATGTGAAAACAAGAAACTTACCGCAGTCGTTCGAGGAGGAGGAAAATGGCGTCGAGAAAAATCTTAGACGGTTTGACCGCGGAGGAGGTGGGCGGGGCTTTCCAGAGTCACATTAACACAACGTCTTCTAACTCTGGGAATTTTCACCAGCACTGGGGGCATTCTACTCAATCTGTTGTTGTGATAACTCTGAAAGAGTCACTGAACTTTGACACTGCATATTTAACACTGCGAAATTTACTGTGTACATACATACAGTTATGCATGTATGTACATGCATAACTGTATGTATGTATATACTCATGTATATGCACATATATACATGTATTCCCATAGATGTGAGGCCAGCAGAGAAATGTCCCTCCTAGCAGGGGTTCACTGCTCCCAGTTTACTGCAGACTGCCCCATAAAGGTGACACTGCAGTCTGACCTTTATCTCCCCACTGTTTGCGGATATGGCCCACCATCCTTCATCACTCCCCCCCATTTACTGTAAATTGAGTATTTTTACATTGTAGTTTTATCTCATTAGATCTAATACATTTCCTGT